>NC_135139.1:16666666-16969696 GCF_051014445.1 Colletes latitarsis | reverse complement strand
TTGAATTTTAAAAAATGCAGTCGAGTAAATTTTGTACAAATTTTATTATAAATCACGAATGGGTCATTTTGCCTGCTTTGGTAGTTCTGGTATTAAAACGGAATATACCACAAAGTGACAGTCGTTAATTTGAATAAAACTTGACATACTGACGACCAAACATATTTGAGCGTTATTTTTCTTTAATCGTCCACGTTGAAGGGGTGAAATTCACCCTATAAATAGAGGCACTAAAACGTATTATATTTACTCCCAACATATCGCAAACTATTTTATTTAAATATGCGATATTTTTAGATTCGGAAGATCTTTGCTTCGAGCTACACTTGGATGATTTCTTTCAGACTACTCGATTCTCAGGAGGCTCTGGCAACTCCTTGAGTGTTTTGGAAACGTTGATATCCGAGTTTCGTCACGTAGTCTCTGGGTTCTTGAGTGGTTGCGTATCCGGAGCTGAATTCCCTACGGTTCCACACAGACAGTGTGTCACAGACTTCGAGCAAACTCACGTTTAAAATATCCACGCATACCAAGATCGACGTAAAGTTGCTCCTTAAGTTCAGAAGACTCTAAAATTACAGCCAACTCGCTCGAGACCCATGTGACTGTTCTGTTTTATTTAGACGAGAAGTGATTTAAATTATTTAGAGAATAAACAGTGATTATTATGAAAATATCTCAACGAAGATGAAACAGAAATCATTCTTTGGAAAATAAATGAATATATTCTCAGAACACAGAGGCACGAGTTACTGCCTTTGAAATACCTATCAAGTATCGAAAGTTAATACTAAACATAAAATAAATAGCATTCTCATTTAAAAATTTGACTTGTAACCCATACCATGAAATATTTTGTCCACAATGGAGTTGTTCTGACATACCAAAGAACATTTCACACCTTCGACTCATGTTTTATAACTGAGAACAAAGAAGAAGGTGTTCTCAAAATTACAATATCGGTAATTTTCCCTTGTCGGAATTTCGAGCTGCTGTCGTCGGATTAAAAAATTCGAAAATTAAACGCGTGGAGGTTTCGAAGCGGAAAGATGGAATTTAACTCGGTCATGCGACGAATACCGTTTGTTTTAGATACCGGCTTGTGGTAGGATGTCAGCAACGACAGACGGTCAATCGACAGCTGGCGTCGCCTATTGGAAAACAATAAACCGAACACATTCCGTATCGTGAACACGCTGACACGAGTTGCACGTGCGCCCAAAGTGCATGAGGATGATTAACGATTTACTAACGGCGCGTTAGCACACACACGTATTCGCTGATATCACCGGGGCAAACACTTTTAAGAACCTTCGGTGATAAACGCCCGCTGCTGTAACTTCGACGCAAAAAACATTACTCTGAATTTCTCCGAGTTACCTAATATCCCTCGAGTTCATCGCAAATATTTTCTTCTCATTTCTCACGATACAATTTTTGGGTATTTTTAAATTCAAAATGACACTTTGCATGATGTCAAATATCCATTCTGACATCGAAGAGTTTCATTGAAAATTTTACGATGGGTTGCACAGAACTGTCCACCAGTTTGAAAAGGTTGAGAGCAACTATATTAGAAACTAGGTTTCATAACAACATTTTTAGCTATATCTCGCCTCTCATGCCCGTATTACGTTTATATTTTATCTCGATACATATTTTCATGTCCACACTTTCACGTACGCGCGATAAACACGTGTGATCGCGATGATAATAATATTAGAATAGAGCGTAATGGTCAGTCATACCTGCTTCCTGAAAAAAGGATATAAGAGAGAATAAAACGAGTCGTTAAGTGATATTAGAGGGAAGGTGGTGATGGATAAGAGATCGTAACCGCATCTAAATGCAGAGTACGTAGGAAGAGAATTGTAATAGCCAGAGGACATGTAGAAAGTGAAGCTTGGAATGCAGTTGCACGATGATAAGAAATAGATAGAGATTGCAACGATTGCGAACGAGTGGGACGCGGGCATTAGTGGAACGATACGAGACTCTAGCGTGGATCAGGTTGAAGATGTAAGAAGATACAATTCTCTTCTATGAGATATACAGGATCTTATGGACCAGGTAGCAAAGGTCATCAGGCACCTAGCGCGAGTACAATTACCATGGACGACTGTTTTGAGTTGATTCTGATTGCGCAGATTGCTTAGAATCTTTTGCACGAACGATATCGATGATTATGTTTATCATGACGCGGATAACGATAGCGGATGGATCAAATCTTAACGCATCAATTGGCACACCATTCATGAACGACGTCCTAAAGTTTATTCATAGAAATTCCTTAACTGTTTGAATGTGATTCGATCAATGAATAGGAATATTTATTTAAAATACAATATAATTAAAATTCTTTGGAGAATGGAATAATCACTACCATGATATCGTTGCAAGAAACTCATAAAATCCTCGAGCAAACACGGTGGATCTATACTCGTGGCAAGCAGAAGACATTTTGCAAGAGCAAATCGAGACACTTTACATTCATTAGAATGTCGAACATACGAGACATACAACGAACATACGTAACTTCAATCCCACGTTTATCACAAACACATCCGCTACTATTAAGCGAATTAGTCACCCGAGATTAATTTGGCGGGTGATAGTCCGACTAATTGTGTCCATGACGACCAATCTTGGGCTTCGCAACCCTAAGAGAATTGGGCAACGGAAGCGATATTTATTTGACTACCGAAAGAAGCTCATTTTTAAAAAATTTTCACGTCAAACGTGACGAAATTTCAAAGATTCCTGACTAAAGTCCAAATTTATCATTTTAAATTAAAAGGTTTGGGTCAAAATGGGCCCCAAGTTCGCTGGGAAGGGATTGAAAAGACTAAAATCGATTTCTGTCACCAGAGAGGTTAGACAACCCCTAACCCCTAAGTTTTAAGGGTCGTTGGTTACAAACCCTTTTCGTTTTGGGTCACTGGATCAACCCAACGGTCACAGTATCTAAAGTTCGTCAGTGTTTACATTGACTGGGGAATGCCGTCGAAATTTATGCAACATCTACTCTACGAAATAGCCAGTCGCCGATCGCGGGAATGTTAATGGTCCACGGGGTGGTTCAGCGAGCCGAGGTAAATAATACCGAAGGCCTAGGACCGGTCTAACGTTCCGATCCAGTTTGAAACCACTTTCGTTTTTTCCTGCTCGCCCCTGGCGGCCGAAAGGAAACGATACGTTGTTTTTACAGTCGCGACAATGTAAGGCGTGGCGTCTCCTTTTTACTGTGACACGACTTAGCTCTTGCGATTAGTTTCAAACTATTAAATCAAAGAATTCGTACCTACGAATCTCATTTTCTGATCTTTCACGATAATCCTTCGCAGCCTCTTAAGAGTAAAGTTCTCTCTGGTGGCAAATAAAATTTATTAAACGTCGTATGCACAATCAGAATTAAATAAACAGAAATTTGACTAGGATGGGAGAGTATGGGGGATGATTTTCAAATCAGCTTGAAAAATGTTCCTTCATACTTTTAGTAATCTAACGCAATAACACAATCGTTAACAGTGCACAGAAAATTTGGTAAAACGTGGATAAATTTTTCTCGTAATTCGGTAATTTATTCATGTATGCGTTTGGAAGTTGCTTGATGAATGAAGTGGCTACGGAATTAATGCAGATTATTAAAAATTATTATGAAACATTCGTGCATTCCAATGTGACTTGGTCAATGAATAATCGTGCCGACATTAATGAACCTCGAATTGTCAATGAGCAACCGCTGCGGTGTCGATGAACCTTCGGTCAGAAGTTGGCAGACCACTCAGAATAATTGAACTCCGAATTACAATATGGCATAACTAATTATGCCATGGCCACAAATTTTAATATTTTATATTTAATATTTGAATATTACTTTCTGTTAACAGTTGATTCATTATCCAATATGTGCATGTGTTTTAAGTGCAAATAAGTAAAATATAATTAGATCACAAAATCAGAAGTCTCAGATTTCTTTCCGAGGAGAAATCAGTGTTCATCTGCAAAATGTATTCTAATATGCGGGGCCCACTTCGTCAGTCAGCTGTGGATACAAAAACGGTGCATAAAGTTTATGCAAACATGTGCTATGTTTGGCCTTGTTTCTGTGTTATAGCCATTTTTGTACTCCAGCAATCTGTTGTTAATTATATCACACAGGAAGTCCTGAAACTGACCAGATATCCTGTCGTAAACATTGTCAATTTTTCAAACGTAACACTGACAATGAACGTTCAATAAACATTGTGAATAAACAACTCCAGAAATAAAATCCAAACCACTGTTATAGTGTATATTCGTTCAACAATAATTAATTGGCTAAAATAGGGCGATGCATAATAAATCACATGCGACCTATATCCAGTGGAACTGCTTCATGCAATTGATTACACAAGAAATTGACACAAGATTGATCTTTTAATTTCCCATTAAGCAGATCGGATCATTGTATGCAAACAGTTTGAAATTACGAATTGTCCAGAGTAAAAAAATAATTTTCGAGACCTTCTTGCACCGTTTCTGATTCTTTTAGAGGTTGTCGACCCTCCCTCGTCCAGGAATTGAGGGCTAATAGGGATTTCTTTTATCGTTTACTCGCAACAGATCGAATCACCGCGAATCTGACACAATTAACTATCGCGATAGTGGTTGCCTCAGTGTACGTGGACGGCTTCGCGTTGCACTTATACGACGTCTGACCTGAATATGTATCGTTCGCGCAGCCGTTTTCGCCCGATAGATAAATCTACTTCAATTTTGACATAAAAGGATTTCCAAACGTCCAGCCTTCCGTCGACGATCTATTTATACGATCGTCTCTGCGTCACGGCAGCACGAGTCCAATTTTCCCGACGAACCGCGGTGATAAAGCGTTAGGATCGTCGCAAGGCCGTCGCCAGTGTCCATTATGCGTAATGAAACAAGAACAAAACGATTACGTAAAGCAAGAATTTAAGTCTCGAGTGACTTCGAAACGTCCTCGATGCCTCCATTTTTCGACTCCTTCGAGCGATAATTCTGGGAACCTGTTCTGCTCCGTAAATATTTAATTTTTCGCGAACCGAGTGTTGCAGAGGTATACTTAACCGTTGTTCAAGAATTCGCGTGTCCTTGGCGGAACGCGCGCCGACAAACGCCGGTTGGCAAGAAAAATCAGAAATTTTCTTTCGAACTGTTCGTGTTTAAATTTGTACGAATACAGTTTGGAATTCGATGCTCGTCCATATTTTGTACCACCTTCCCATATTGTCGAGCTATCTCCATGTTGGTTTTATACTTGGAACAGTCCAACATGGAGTCGATTCAATTTATTAACTCTTAATTCTAAGGACAACCAGATATTCTTTCAATGATATCCAAAACCTTGTGGTTTCTTATTAAAAGATATAATTACAAGTTAACTTTATATACCAATTTTAAATTTTTATATTTTAAGTTATAATTATAAATTATTCTACGTAAGCATACTGTTTGACTTTGATATTTTTTACTTCGAGCACCCAAAGTAAAAAATCAAATTGTTATAATAGTTCAGAAAAATTGTTGAAAAAAATTGATAATGGTGTAGAAAACGAAGAAAGAGGAAGCATTAAGCGGTATCGGACAACCATGAAAATTATAATAAAGCACAGTGTCTCGTTAAAAACGGGGAAACCCGTCGCGACACGAATCGCTGCAAACACTTTTATTAACATAACCGTTCGGAGTGGCGAACGATAAGCAGAGTGCTTTCAATGGTGTCCGGTGCGTTATTTACAATTGGTCCGATCTTTTAGTCGACGTTGCAGCGCGGGGGCGTATCGTGGAACGATAACGACCCAGCGACTGGAATGAATCTCTGTAAAACGAGGGAAAGGGAGTAATCGGTTCAGGCAATAGCCAGACGTTACGATACTCGACTGGAAAAGGAGTATTACGTAACCGTGGCACCTTTGCAGTCGAGTGTTTTTCACCAGCCAGGTATTAACCCTTTGAACCTCAATAACACCGCTACCGTGACAATAGTATCGCAATTCATGTTTCATTTATTAAGATGCAAACGGAATTGACGATGTCAAGGCATAAATATTATAGCAATAAACTAGAATGAAAATAAAATTCTATACGTGCTCTCATAGTGGAGCCTAATTTTTTGATCAATTATACCACAAGATCATTGGTAAACTTTGAGATATTAATTGAAATGTAAATCTTGATAAACGTACAATTTCAACTGTTCCAATTCTGGTATAAGAAATTTTAAATTGTCGTGAACAGTGTATATTAATAATAGGATTAAACGAATGTTTAAAAATGTAGATGATGTGGCTTCAAAGTCAGGCATATTTTACCATTTTTGATTCTATTGAACCGTTTGTATAGAACATTCGATGACTCGTCGTTCTCCGCAATGGCGGATTAACAAGTTAATCTTGTGTCAATTTCTCGAGTAATTAAAGATTGAGAAACTCGCAGGACGTTCGCAGGCTTGTATTTGGGCCGGAAGTGACCACTTCGAGCACTTCCTGTGAAGATAAATAATTGCAGATTACCAGTATATAAAAATGGCTCTAATCTAGCAACAGGATTAAACAGAATATATTCGCGATTTCACAAGATCCACCGTTGATGGTTACTCGTGGTTAATTAATAATTTCACCGGTCGCGTGGAGCAGCGAAGAAAACGTTTCACTTGTTAACGTTGCTAGCGAACTGTCGAATTTTAAAAGTGGACCAAATTGCTGCAGGGACACTAAAACGTTGAATGTTCTTTGTTTTAGCCAGTGTCTTCTAATTGCACGATGTGTATAAACGGACGTTATGCTGCGCCAAAGGCTTCTCGGTTTACTTTGCGACAAGATGTAGCACTAGGTTAACGACTTCTAACTTTTACGAAGCGAGAGACGTATGTATTATATTATGTAGTTAGTAGGTCTGTCGACTGTCTCAAATTGGAGCACGTCGTATCAAAGTCTGTACCCCGTATTTTAGCGTACGAAAAATGTGACGAGCAGTTTTGAATTTTTACAAATTATTTAACAATTGTTCTAGTTTAAACACGTTGTATCAGAATAATAAATGCTGGTAAAATCAACTTATAGCAAATTCGATCGAATAGTTAAATTTTCATTTGTTAATTTTTTCACACAAACTTTAGATACGCCTAAACATTTTCTCAAATCTATTCGTGCAGGACTGGAGACTTAAATTTATTTTGTTTCGTAAACAGTTAAGTCACTTAAATATTTTTGCATCCGTTAAGGGTGCATAAGTAAATATTATTTTTATCTATTATTTTAGAGTAGAATTGAGCCAAGTTTGCCTGGATGGACGCGTCCATTATTAGACCCGCTAATTATTAGTCGCGTCGTAACCGAGTCGATTGCATCGGGATCGTAATCGTCAACTTTTAGATTTCTCCGATCGATGGTTCCGTTCGCGGCGGAAGCCAGCTTTCCCTCCGCGACACGCAAGAGCCTCTGTCATTTGTATTCGCCGGATCATTTGATCGTTGCGACAGGAGCTTCCTTATCGGGGAAAACGGATAACCGAGTCGCGCAATGAACGTAAAAAAGACGTCCTGATATAGTGGCGGGTTTCGAGTGTCCCGTCGCGAATCGTTGCGTTCCCCGAACCGGGAACAAGATAGAAATTGAGCCACGAGAACGCCTGCTGACGTTCGGAAATTCGCCACGTATCGAATCGTTCGCCTCGTCTTACTCGGTTCAGTTGCTAACCCATTTGTACGGGAACTTCTCGGAAGCTGTTAACGCTAGACGCTGGATCGTGCTCCTCGAGAGAAATAATGCATCGACGAAACCTAACTGGAATGCCTCGATACCAACATACTAAGTGGATGTGTCTCTGTACGCCGAATATCGGTTTCACTGTTTGTCATTGCTAGAATTTCGTGGAAGGTTTATGCATGATCAGAATTTGGGGTACTTAGGATAGAGTATTCTACTCTTTTTGGGGATGAAACAGGTCACAGAGGAATATTTTTAAAGTGGACTGTACTGAATCAAACTTTGCAGGTTTATACTTAACACCAGATTTTAAAATGCATCGTTCCATTAATAATTACAAATTTTTTAACTATTAGTATGGACTCTGACACTCGTCAAATTGATGTAATGGATCAAACATTACAGGTTCATACTTAACACAATTCTGTAATTTCAAGTATGAATTCTGACACCTGTCAAATTAACGCGTTTTTTTTACGAATTATCAGAATAAACGAGCGACCTGGAATCGTTGGTGTCCTCAGCGAGTTTCAGTAGATTCAGAAAGTGAATTGAGAGACGCTGAGAAGGAAATTATTCGTGACCATTTATTTGTTTGTACAGTTTGTGGTTTTCTACGGTGTCAGCGCGACTGGTATTCCGAGTTGCCAGAATGAATGCGAATGTCAGCACAACTGGCATTCCGACTGGAAAAGGTTGATATAAATTGTGGGTTCTCCCGAGGTACCAGTCGTTTGCTCAGCGTGAAACTGAATTTGCAACATTTTCCACGCTGCTCACTTTCGTCGAGACTTCCCGCGGACACTTCACGCATTACTTTGTTAACTTATTTCACAAGCGCTCCTTAGATCAAAATATTTGCGTCTTTTCTTTAGTCCGTTCGAATGGTTTCGATTAATTAATTGGAATAGTTTGAGAAGCACTGCCGGCGAATAAATTTGGTATTGCTCGGCGGTTACTTCCTGTATTCATTGATAAATACCGAACGGCATTTTACTTGGAGAGAGGTGATTAGGAAAACGGGAGAAAGTGACGTGGAAAAGTAACAGCGGCTCGAACTGTGTCCAGATTCCACGGACGAAAGAGTTACGTAAAGAATAATTTATACGGATGAGATTGATTTCCGAAGACTCCTACTCGAATTGCAAAACGACGGTGAACGTAGAACATTCCGGACCGAAGAGAGTAAATTAATTTACGATCGTGGAAAGAAAATAGTAAAATGGGCCCTCGTTGTTCCACGACGCGGAAGAACGAGAAGTGATTCGAAAAACCATCAATTGCTTTTCTAGATCATTCCGTCGTATTAACGCGTAATAAGGGATCCTTACGGTCTGCACGGTGCAACGATTTTGATTATGCAACCCGACTGCATCGTCTGCGCGCTTCGAGCTCGCATTCATTACGCAAATAAAATTTGCTTAAATCGATACAAACAAAACATCTTGACTTCCTTTGTTCCATCGAAAAATTTTAAAAAATTGTATGCAAATTCTCGTCGAATAATTTAATTCAAGAAGATTCTCTCTTTCAAAAATCGCTCGTAAAAAATGAATATTTGATGTCTATCATAAAATGTCCTGTTATGGGACTCTCTTAGATAACAAAATAATGCTGGTAGATCCATGAACCGTGTATCAACATAAAGGCATCAAAAAGAAAAGCAAATTAGCAGGGTATAATGTAACAGACACCTAATATAGAAACGTACAATTAGCGAGATAAAAACAAGGCGTCTAAATAAAGTCTTTCTTCCGGAAGAACGAACATTGAGACGTTTATTCAATAGTTGTCGGGTTAAATATCATGAAACAAAGGCTTTGTAATGCTATTGTGCACGAACACCTTTGTGAGGAAATACCTGGTGGAAAAGAAGTAAGGCAGTCCCATTCCTGTAAAGATGATGTAACGACGTTGACAGAATGCGAATTTAAATTAATCTTTCGGTTTTTGTTACGTCGTGTCTCATTTCTATATTGTTCGATGGTTTGTAGATGAATGAATAAACAACTACTTTTTCTACTACAAAAGTAAACGTTTTACCTGGAGAGCAATTGAAAAGCTGAAAGAATATAATTGGTCTTTTTAGAATTCATATTACAGGACCATTATTAATGACCATTTAGTTTGTTAATATTAAGAAGATCTTGTAAAATTGGATCGAAACTGTTTATGTATTTGAAGAAATTATCTTCCCCGGAACAGTTATAAAAGTTTGCAATTTGAATTTACTTTTGTTTTTTTAATGACCATGTAAATCGTTACCCGATGAAAGTCCCACGGAAGTGGACCGAAACGTCGTTAAATGTAAGACCAGGTACATCAACGCGAGATCTCAGTTTATTCTATTAGCGTCATACATCAACTACAGAAGAGGAATTACCTTCTCCGAATAGTTATGATTTTATTTGCTCAAGTAATCGTTGCTGATTTTTGTGTAGAAAAATAGGGAAATATTTAACAATCAATTTGTATTAGTACAGTTATCCGATGATGGTAATGTTACAACTTTCAACGATAAAATATTGCTCTAAATTTCATTATACTGATCTCATTCCGCTCACAGCGTGGACGGTTTGCCTAAATCGCATTAATCGGCGCGAAGCACCGTGACAATAATCCGGATTTCACGCGCGTACGAGCCACGCTGGTACGGTCGAGCGAACTTTCGCACGATCTCCTGGAATTTTTCCCTCGGAACGCGGTGCACTGATTTTCCAGTCGGGAAAAGTGCGGCTCGCGGCGCAACGACCCAGTTTACGTAACGAAAGTGTATCAAGCCGAGATTTTTCAGCGACGCGTCCCGTCCGCTCGATTTCAAGCGTATCCGCGACAAGGAAATCGACTTCCGAGCTAACCTGTTATAGATAATTAACAACTAGTGCTTAACTCAATCGTCGTTACGGAATTGTACAATTGTAGCAAACCTCTCATTACTATTATTTAAAATTAACCTTTCCTCTCGAGTGGATGTTGATTTTTGAAAATCATAATTGACTTTAAAGCGTTGCAATTCGAAAAAGAATGTGTACGAAATATCCACCCCCCACCTATCTCTATTGTATTGACAGCTTGCATGTTTGTGGAATTATTAAAATTAAGAAATATGTTTTTTTGAAACTACGGTAGCTGAAGTTCGAGTACCCTCTAATGCTGTGTGAAAAACTACCCTAGATAAACGGAAGTTCTTAAAGGGAAAGTATATTTTCAAAATTTTTGAACAGACAATGCACTGAACTGTTTTTATTTTAAATCCAATTTTATTATTCATACTAATAATAAAAATATAAAATCGTAGAAATTTCTTTCAGACGATAGACAATAGTTTACAGTGTTTACTAGTGAATTATTCATTTCCTTATTAATTTTTTCCTCGATATAAACACCGTGTTAATTTCGGTCGAAAGCTATGTAAAATTGATCTGAAAGACTTCCTTGTATATTCAATAATTTTTAAGATAGCATCAGAATGTTGAAACATTAAAGAGTAGTTTCACTCTTCACGCTTAAGTTATTGCGGCTAAAAAAAAAATCCGTTTCCCTTGTTTCAAACTATAAAGAAGAATATTTCGCGGGTGATACTTGTAACTAAATTCATCAAGAATATCAAGAATATCAATTTGTTGATTGAGGCTTCGTTAAAAAGTTATTAAAAAACTTCAAACCGTTCTGGAAAAATTATTTTCGGTTGCGGGGGGTCAAATACAATCATTTTTGGTGAATAGATACCCTCGAAATCCTACGCATTTTCAAGAAAAAGATTCAGTAAATGGACAAATTTTTCGATGAAATAAAAAATTTCCAATCATTTAAAAAAAATTATCATTAGTTGCAAGGGTCAATTACAATCATTTTTGGTCATTCCACGTACCCCCGAAATCTTACTCAGTTTCGAGAAAAAAATTCCTTACCGAAAATATACTGTGTGGTCGGAAATGTTTCAACAATTTTTTAACGAAGCCCCAATTAACAAATTAGTATCCTTGATTTTCGTCTTATTTTGGCCTCTAGAATGTCTCTAGAATGTCTGTATATCAACAATAATGTACCTCTATAATAATACCTCTAATGTTCCAATATTGGAGCCATCTATCTGTTCAATTATTTTACATAAAAAAAAAAAAATAACAAATTTGATTACCAAGACATTACCACATAGGGGTTGAAATCGTTACGACAAAATACTCAATGTACAAGCATATTTATATTTCGTATTCGCTGTTGTTGTTAATAAAGTACCGTGTTAGGAAATAAAATGGTTGCCAAATGATCGGTTTGGCCACCGATTTCCCCGTCCCTCGCTCGGTGTTTCCCTTTATTATTACATTCTGCGCGTACGCTGACGGCTATTTCTAATTCAAGCCGGCGAACAGGGGCTGTCGTTTCATCCCACGGTATTTATGCGTTCGAGATTCCTCTAAAAGGTACGCGGGGCATTTTGGAGGATAAACGCCGGGCTGGAGAGACGGGTTCGCGGATGGCAAACGAGGAGTCATTGCCTTTCGCTCATATATATTTTTAGCGTCGCGGTTGGTCAACATTTTCTCTTTCCCAACATTGCGACTCCCTTTCTTCTCCCTCCGCCCCTCGTATTTTCTTTCTCGGTGTCGTCTCTTTGCGCTCTAACGGGCGCAGCTGCCGCGGAATCGCGCGCATTTTAATTGCACAGATCACCGAGCTATTTCAAGGTAAACTCTGCCAGTGGCGAGGGTGCAGGCGTGCTTTTGATCGGATCGGACGTGTTATTGTACCGTCAGATCACTTTGAAGATTACTTTTATCTACGCTCTGAATGTTGTCTGCGCCCGTTCATCGAGATCCTCGTCCTTGAACGTCCATGTTTTTAATCCTTTGTTGCGCATTCTATCAAAGTTGTCTCTTCTAGCGTCTTTTTTAAGCGAGAACTATCAACAGGTTTCTCAGGACAATATTATTTCTTGGGACTATTTCAAACAAACAATTCACTATTGGTAAATATATATTGAAAAATTGTTGTTCATCGGTAAATTCGTTCATTCAAAACACACGATACCGGAGAATAAATACCATTCGAAAAATGGCTTCTAATAATTTTGTACCAATATAATTTGATAGCTATTATTAATGATCACAGAAGAAGGCCTAGATAAATAACTTCCTTAGTTTTTTCCTGCGATCTATCCACTCTTCCAACCGCCAGAAAGAATCTCGAGAGCGTCGATTCGGTAACGTCCAAAGAATTCGCAAGGTCTTCGCCATTAAGTTATTGGATCATGTCTCGATGTAGATCCAAGAAAAAAAATCCTTCAATTTATCTGAGAGTGCTCGCTACTGTATTATTTGCCGACGGCGGTGGTCTATGATTAACGAACACGCCCGCGACTCGGTGCCACGAGGGAAACGGTACGCGATACGCGAAATATAGAGGAAAATATTTTCCTCGAGTAATTTATTTCTAGCGCGTGAAGTTCGCGAAAACATCGACGCGATTCGTTCCATCGTGGTCCACCGTGTATGTGATTGGGTACGAATTTGCATAAAAATACGAACCCTTCCACTCGAGCGGACCGAGTTTCGGGGATGTTTGCTGTAAAACTCAACCAAACGCAACGCAAACATTGCGATGGTAACTTTTATTATCGAATTCCGTTTCCCTCCGGTTCTCCGAAAGCAATTTTCTGTATCAACGGTGTGTTATTGTTTAGAATAGTAATTACACGCGAGCAACACTATCTCTCGTTATATCAGTTATGCAAAATAAACACACGGGTCTGTTAGTCCACTAGTCCACTATTTTTCTTCTATTTTAATATTGTATTGGCAATTTCTGTAGAATCCTTTGGTATATTTCATTATTTTCTGAGCAAAGTTAATGTCAAAATTTTCTCAAATTTACTCGCCCAAGAGTAGAGACTTTTTATTTTGCACTTCTGTTATTTATTCTATTTTTTAAAGAGTCAAGTTTCGATATAGCTACTTAAAGTATTTATTTTTCAGTGATTTTCTGAAACATCTGTTCTAAGGTCCGGCACGCAAGGAACGTTCGCCATGTAGATCCATATCGTTTTACAAGATAACGCTGTTTATACAACCAGTTTCTCGCGGAATTGATATTTAAATTGCTTTACACCTATTTCATTAGCAACGTCCGAGCCTATCGAGCGCGATGTGACAATTAGCATAGAAACATCCTGGTCGCAGGAAAGAGCGTGTTATTTTGCTGAAGAAACGGAAACATACCGTCGATCCATCGATCTCTCGCGGATAATCGTCGTACGCACGGAACAAGAGGAATTAAGATCGCGTTAAGGGTCGCGTCACATCGCGATTTCATTTGCAATCTCGTTAGCATTAAGTCGAATACACTGGTAACCATTAGGCGTCACCTAACGAGCTCGTAGGTACGAACCGCACGCGGACGGCCGCGTGGAAAACAAGCGCGAGCCACAGCTTATTAAAATTCATGTTCAATTTGCCCGGTACGTTGGATTGCGCAATGGGCTGTCGTGCAAGTATCCAGCAAGGGTTTGCGATTATCCTTCCGCACAATCTCCTTGATCGAGCGTGGTTGGCCTTTCGCTTTCCATCGCGACTGACGGCTGAAGTTTTCGTCCAACTTTTGCCATCGATTCACGGGACAGGCGTACAACCCGTAATTTACAACTTTGAAAACGTCAGTAGTTTGAATATTTTATGAGTGTGATCATAAATGAATGTTCTTGATCACCAGTTGATGGAAAGTTGACGAATTGGGGTGCAGAATCATTTCGAAGAATGTGTAGGGAAACTAAAATATTTTATATTTTGTATTATATACTTATATAAATAAGATTTTTATTTATTAGTACCAGGAAGGTTAGTATTCCTCCCTTTCGATTTCTTCTTCGACGTTTCTTTCTTTTACGAGTCTCGAAGTAATTGGTTTTCTCGTGGTATGTTTTTTTATTCGATTGTCGGAAAATGAATTAGTGTATTTTGATGGTATTATCCTATTAGGCTTCTGTAAATTCAACACTCGCGATGGAGCACACGCTTGCTGAAAGTTCTCTTTTCACCCTGTCCCGAATTAACCCTCCCAATGTACCGCGAGACGCCCTGGACAAACACAACAGTGGACTAAAATTAACGTTTACGAATTGACTCCATAAGCGAGGACGATCGTACGACGTGATTCATCTTCATTGGTCTCCCGTAACGTAATTTCGTTGACTTTTCCCGTGGAGAAATTGCATCCCCTCGAGTTCATTGATATTATCGCATTCGACCAATGGAAAGATCATATTAGAATAATAGATAATCAATAAAATCAACGAGTTGTAATTTATTGGTGAAGCTTGTTCGATCGAACTCTTTAATTTTTATTCGTGGATTTCGATGTATTTAATAAATTCGTGTTTATATTTTATTCAAAATTTATATCTGAATAACAGTATTTAATTTATAGTTCACGCTATTAAAATTTCAAATGTTTTCCCAGACATCTGAAGGCCCTGAAGATCAAAACTTTAATATTTTCATTTCCATTCGTAATTTTTAAGGGTAGGATGCTCTAAATCTCGAATTTTGGTTGATTTCTCTTCCCTTTGAGTGCTACTAAATCCGTCACTGTCTGTTTTCGTAACGATGCATGATAGTCGTACGCGAAATGCAAAAAAAGTTAAAGATAAACGGATTTTGTTTTCCTCTAAAATTGAAACCTTTCGAGGGTGGTTGAAGAAACAACATACGCGGCGTAAATGTTAAATGCAACGCGTTCTTGCGTTTCTGAGCGACAGCAGTAATTGTTCGCAGATGCGCAGGACACTCGCGACTCTCTTGTCCTGGCCCCGGCAAAAAGATCATCGTGACCGTCTCGTGGCGTACCACCGCGACGAATTCCCCTTAATTCGATGTATTTTTAGCGGTGACGGTGGTGGAACACGCGTGATTTTGCCGGGATTCTTTGGCAGGGGGTCCGCGCGGCTGGGGCTGCTTAACGTTGATGAGAAGCCAATGTCTCCTCTGCTATTAGGAACTTAAACGAATTCCCAAACGCAACTATCCAATAGAACAAATAGTCTTTTTGTTGTTTTAGATAGGTGGCATTCATTACAAACAGTGATAAATTCTATTTTTGTAAGTCATTCGCTTAATAAGAAAATACACATGAGCTACAGGAATTTACTGAAACGAAATATAAAAAATCTTTCAAATAGCGTGATCAAACTTCATCCAACATAAAAACAATAATAATCGAAGCTAAATGAACTTGCTGAATATCAAGAATGTTTCAAACAGATAAACTGTTTTCAAATACGTAGTCTTACTTGATCAAACTTCATCCAACATTAAGACAATAATACCGAATTTCTTCTTTCGATTAATTACTCTCAAATAATCGAAACTAAGACAATCCTTGATCCAGGTAGTGAATAAAGAATAAATTCTGCATTCATTGCAAACTTGTCCCAACACTCGAGTTCTCTTGCACACATGTTCATACTAACGAATACTTCACGCGACGCAAGGTATGCACAAACTGTGCAAATATTTTTCCGCGGCGGTGAACGGTCGATGACTCGTCTTGAGTCACGCAACTTTATCAGGACCACAGTCCTTATTCCCAAACGTTCTCAAACACTCGTCCGTCGTTTGCAACCGAATTCAACAGGCGTGAATCACCTAAACATCGCCTCTCCGTCGTGAAAAAAAGCCGACGATTATTTCTACGGCGAAAAAGAGGAGCAATTACAGGCGTTGTCCCACGTGACGCGGCGCAGAAAAATTCGTTCCTTTTGGCAATGGTCCACGCTCCGGCATCCGGCTGATGTCATACATTTTTACGCGTCCCGTGGGCGCGTCGGTGCGCCCATAATGCATGGTGTCCACTCGAGACTTTTTCAGAGTCTCGCACCAGTAAACGGAAGGGCCTTCGTTCCTCTTTGGCCTTTGGGAACCGTAACCTCTTTATTGTACACCGATTCTGGGTGTCGTGTAACACAGTAACGACGCGAGACTTTCCAAGGGACCCGGCTACCGTGCTGTACGGGGGTTACCTGTACGCGTTGCGGCATTCCTGTCACCGCGCGCGCGACATGTGGGCGATCCTGTTATCTGTCGATTATCGCGGCGGTCGCGACAATAAATGCACGCGGTCGATCGGCCCACGATCGTTGCCACGTCGACCAGGATATCTGACGTCGGACGTTTGATATCTGGAACAGCGGTTAGGAGATCGTATCGTGTCTTCGCGCGCGAGGTGTGAACGCAGGGACCGCAAGCTCCGTCGAAGACGGTCGTCCTGCGTTTCCCCGCGATTTGCTTTCGTTTGTTTGCTAGAAAATCTCTGCACAGCGTGATCTCTGGTTAAACGAATGCAGTAATGATACACGTTAACGTTAGTAAAATCGTTCGTTTTTATTCCATGAAAATGATTATTGGTTTCGGTTTGATGAGGAAGGACGTGATAGGAATTTTTTGAACAGGCTATGAACATTTTCCTCGATTTTCTTTGTTGGTATCTTTGAAACTATTAACTGTATTCCTTAAAAACTACAATCATTGCCTCAGGTTTGACGGGGATGGATGTAATAGGAAATCTATTACTCTGAAGTCAACTAAATAAAAATTGATTTGTCTTGTCCCGGAATTTTTTATACAGACCATGAATATTTTCCTCGACTTTCTTTGTTGGTATCTTTGAAACTATTGACTGTATTCCTTAAAAACTACCATCGTTGGCTTCGGTACGACGAGGATGGACGCGTGCAAGGATTCTATTTAACTCCGTGGCTATACCAGGTTGTCGTTTCACGCAAGTATGTCAGAGGTGGCATCATTAGACTACTAATCTTGACCCAACCCTCGAACCAAGCCCTGTCGGTTCCCCCGTTCGTCTTCGACCCGGGGGATTCAGAATCGAGTCACGTGGCCTCCAGAAGGCCTTCGAGCTCGTCCTCGGAATACCGATATCGGTCGAGGGAACGTTTACCCTGAAAAACGTCTTCTTCTTCTTCTTCGTCCGCGTGCACGGGGTCCTTCGTCTAAAAATAATAGTGCTCGCGGTGGGAACGAGTCGCGATAGAACGACCGCTCGACCGGAGTGCACTTTGTCACGGGGAATGCATCCGTATGCAACGTGCACGCGCTGTTAACGCGTGAACGACGCAACGAACGCATACATTTCCCGAGATTTGCGGCTTGTTGCGCCGCGGCGGGGGCTGTCCGCGGATTAATCACTCCCGGTGCTTAGGGACCGCGTGGATCGATTGTATCTGACCGCGAGATGAAAAATTCGCTGACGAGAAACAACGCTGACGGTGAGATATTGCGGGATCGGGACGCGGAATTCGCGCTATGCGATCGAAAGTTCAAGCCGGTACCCCGAGGAGACAGATACAACATTTTATTTTTAAATTACCGGTCGCTGGACGATTAATTATGCGTCAGGTGCGTGTCGATGCACCGGGGAATCGGAGACTGGAAGAAGAAAAAGAATTTCGCACGTCGTCTAGGCTTCTTTAATAAAAAAATTAAAATAATAAAAATAAAAATAAAAATAAATTCCCAGTCGAATTAAACGTTTTACAGCGAACAAATGAAACCTCGTCCAGTCGAGTAAACCAGTGTTCTTCGTCATTTATTATTCCAATCGAATTTTTGTCCGTCCATGTATCAGATGCTGTCACGGTTCCACGTTGTCGGCGTGAAAAGGAATTTTTAAGGCGTTCGGTTGTTGATTCCAGTCACGCGGAACGTTCTTTTTGGGGGTTTAGAAAGGGGATTTTTTTCGGACGATGTGATTTCCAGGCAGCTCGGAGGAACGCCCGGGTGTTCGAACGGCCAAGAATGCGCTCAAGGTAGTAATTCAGAATTTGTTTTCTACCGATCGAACGCGTTTGTTGAAAAACGGCCTCGCGTGCATCGCGGTTATCGTCGTTTACACAAGGCCGTGAAACGGAATACGAGCAAACACGCAAATGGCTGGGACGACAAACGAGACGATTCCGCGTCTGTACATAGTCGAACGCAGATTTGAATGAGAATGGTCCAGTCAGGATATCCATTTGACGCGGTGTGTTTGAATACTTGACGGGCAAGCGGAATTGAATATCAGCAAATAACCGAGCCGTAACGCGCTTGGATATCATCTAATCTCTTGTTGGATCGTTCTTCCGTGGGGAATTGTCGTCTTATGTAAACTATAACATTATGTGTCTCGTATAAAATTAACTTGTTTGTTGAAAAAACATCGAGCATTTTCCTGCGTGAGAATCGATCGCCAAACAACTATACAAACTTCTAAAGAATAATGATATTTAACACTTATGTCGAATCGAAACGTTTTGGTTAAAATTATAATTTTTGTAATAGTTTACAGCCAAGATTTGAATTATAAATCGCGGATAAAATTGTACACGCATGAAAAGACACAAGCATAATACTTCCTTCTTCCTGTTACGAAAGAATCTGATTAATTATGTATGCTAACTATAAAAGTGAAATAAAATAATCAAGAAGACTGTTTAGAGATTGTAAAGTAAAATTCGAGGGCAAAGTAGCTTGGGGAAGCCTCGTTCGAGTCTGAATGTGAATCGAATCGTTGTAAGTTATTTTATTGCAAATATAAATATTTATCAAGATCGTTTAAACAGGTCAGTGGTAATTACAGAGGTTGTTGTAAGAATACCAGTATCTTTAATGGCTTGTGCGTGATTTATCGAGCGTGGTGAACGAAGTTTTCACTAAATATCATGACTTTCAATACGAAACGTAACTCTAGCTCGCGTCGAATAACCGAACGATAGAGCGTGAATTATAGTTGGACATTATATCACCGAATTGAATGCAGAATTCGTAATGGGGCGAATTTTTCGTTTACTCGTTAATCCACTATTTCCGTACGTACAAGGCAAATAAACATACGCGAGCGTGTAGTCGACGTTGAACACGAGTTCAATTATTTTGCTAGTTTCACTTTTCAACGAGCTCGTGAAAGTAATTATTCTCGCACGCGCCGTTCGCAGAAATCGTATTCCAAACTGTATTTTTAATACGGTATCCAGCTTTTATTCGCTGCAACGTGCAAGCGTGAGAGGCCACGAAGAAACGGTGGCGAAATGCCCAGGTATTCGCGAAATCTTCATCTGGGTTCTCTTTGTGATGCTAAAGAACATTTAAATTAGGTCTGCATATGCTGAACATTCTTAAAATTTCTTTTTTCGAAAAACAAACGAGAACCACAGAAAGTAGCTTCTTAGAAAATTTAAATGAACAGAATTAATTAGCGTGACCATAATTTGTCAACGTCTTGCGTGGAAAATTCAAAGAAAAAGTTGATTTTGCGCATGCGTGTGTCTTTGCATCTGTAATTAATTTGAGAATAGGAATATCTTATGTTAGGTTGGCCTAGGTCACACATTTTCTTCAATTTTATATTATTAGATATAAATCACCCAGTATAAGTTTCGTCATAAATTAAAGAGGGAAATATGTGACACCAGATCGTGAACCCGCGAATGGTATGCTTACCTTTCGCATCAATCAGCATACGATGAATTTCAATTGCAACTGCGAAAGACAAGAGTCGTTGAACCTCGAAGGTTAGTATTATGATCGAGAATGCTACAGCCAATAAAATATTAACAAGATTTTATATTGAATTTATATTAGTTCCTTTCAGTGCTGTATAAATCTGTAAACTCTAAATCTAATATAAAATTTTCAATCCACATAACACAAATATAATTCAGCTTTGTTTCAATTATAATAAATTTGATCAAATGCTTTGCACTGCAAATTATGATACACATTTGCAATCGAAATAAGAGAAAACTCCCAAAACGTATTCAAAATGTCTAATTACTTCGATTGTTCGTCGTTTACAATGTACGAATATGTAAACAAATATTTTTTTCTTAATTCAGAAACGCAAAATTGTGCCAAAATGTGCATCGACGTTGATGAAACAAGCCGACGTACGGTTCGTCTAACGACTTTAACGATCGTTCGATGCGGTAATTAATGGTAATTAGGGCAGAATGCTGAGTGATCACTCGCGCGGTGCAGTGGCAACTGTACCGGACTATATTTTACAGTTACGCGATAACGCGTACGCGGCGAGCAACTCGACCAGAATAATAACAAGTAGGCGCTCTCGAGTATTTAATTTGAATTAATTTTTTCTTTTTCCTTTAAACGCATGGAATCGTTTCGCTATTAAAATCGAGACGGTGATTGATCTATAATTTCTACGACGGCCGCGCTGTTATTCAACATCCAGAGCGGACTGCTTTCTTCGCACGGTTACGTAAACCCGCGGCAATGTTTAATTGCATTGTAGCCCGATGTTGGGTAACTATGTTTGACTTTCCCCACCAAGTCGTACGTAATCTTTGACATTCAGCAACCGTTACCCGAGGCGTATGAGTTATCTATACAAAAGCGTGCGTTAAATCCTTCTCGTTGAAGAAAAAGAATTTAATTGCAATTCCGAGTAACAGGCTTTTAAGCCACTATAGCAAAAGTAGCATTGAAATTCGTTTCAGGTCAATAGAAAAAATTCATATTTGATGGCTGACAACTATCAATCAAAGAAACATTAAAACTTAATACTTACGCAGTAAAATAAAATCGATGTTCTTTTAATATGTACATACAAAGTTAAATCGGCAGAGATGCTCCACAAAATTTCTTTTAGTCTTCCTATGAAATAAATCGTAGGCTACTGCGGACTATTCTTTTGCAGTTTGAATAATTCTCAGGCAACCTCTGTATTTAACAGCGCGAGATAGGTTCCGCGATCGGTAACCTTTTTACCAAATAAAACGTGAATGTCTTCGCGTGGATCGGGGCGCAGGAGAGCTCAGCTGTAAAGTCACGCGCGGCCAAAACTGGAGCAACGGCGCAAAATGTCTGCACCTATGGCGTTTCTCGGCTCTGATATTCTTTCGACGTCGAAGGAATACTGGGAAAGGCGAGTCCACGCGAGGGAACGCATTGGAATCTCATTACCAGTCGATGCAATTAAAAGGTTACGCTGCATTCGCGATTGAAACAAATTACAGAGAAATGTTTTATCATAGAACTGGAATACGGAGCTCTCAGAAATGAGACAGAAGTGGTCAAAATATATTTATTAGATTGTAGGACTTTAAAAGTTTAATCGAGAATATAGTTGGCATTGGGAATGCAAGAGTTATATTTGTATTCTCGCGAAAACTGTCACGCCCGTATATTTATATTTATGCTCGGACGAAACGCTTATTAGAATGC
The DNA here is from genome assembly GCF_051014445.1 of Colletes latitarsis. NCBI lineage: Eukaryota > Metazoa > Arthropoda > Insecta > Hymenoptera > Colletidae > Colletes > Colletes latitarsis. Next base: position 16,947,738 of record NC_135139.1, on the reverse strand, counting down.
GTTGAAAAACATTCAAAACACTCGAAAGTCAATAAATACAGTCTGCAGAAGTTTACTTTTCATAAAAAAATTCCAGTAATTCCCGATGGAAATCCCGCCTTAAAGATGCCGTTTGTTTTGTCGCTGTCAAGATGGCGTAACTCGTTGCCGGCGTTGCGTCCTGAAAAACGTTCCGCCTGGAGATATGATTTATTTGCGCGGGAACGGGTCGGGGACTACGAATTGCGGGGCTCTCGAAATCGAAACGACGCGCATGCATCGGCGCTAACCGGCGTTCCTTTCGATTTGCGCAACCTTTTCGTGCGCCTTTTTCAGAGGGAAACGTGGAATTCTTGTCACCGGCGATTTCAGACGACGCGATTGCATCGTCGATTGAGAAATTTTCAACGGCCAGGGACCCGAAGGAGATGGAAAGTTGATTGTTTTTCGATTGGTTGACCGCCGTATCTGGCTGGCGCGGTGAAAGGGTCGCGATGAAAAATGATCGCCATCGTTGTGACACGTTTCCAAGGTATCGAGGAATGCCTCGATATTACAAACGATCGTGCTTTCGTGTCCAAGAACGACGATACAAGCAGCCTTATCGTACGATCGAGATGAGAATACGGTGACACGTGTATACACTGGGCGAACCACCTAGGTTATCAATTTACGAATCTACAGATCTCTCGATGGAACGAAGTGATACTTCGGAAAGAAATTGTTTGCTGAAGAGATCTATACGGAAAAGCGATTATAGCCAAAGTATCAACTACAGTAATGATTCTTAAAATGAACCCCAAACGTGATTCGTAAGTTGAACATCTCGGAAAAAGACAGAGACTTCGAGGTTCAACGATATCGCTGGGAGTCGAATCTCTGTTCAATATTCTTCATTTTAATAACGAAGTTTCTGAATATTTTAAAGAATATTAAATGTTCATAAAGTTTGTGCATCATTCCAACTAGCACAACGAATAACATAGACTTAATTATTTCCTACATCCTTCAGTAACCAAATCTGAAGTTTCAACGACCCCGAAATTAGCTGCACAATTAAGGGGAGCCGTTTCTACTCGACCAAACCGAAACAAATCCGTTTCGACGCCATCGAAGTTCGCGAAACAATTACGAGTTCCTCCATTGAATCTCAGACGCGAAATTAGTTCCGTTGATTGGTATTACCCACTTCCAAAGGCGTTCCGTAGGTACTCTAAAAGATTCTGTGACGACGAAACGCTGTCGATTCGACGATTTCGATCTTATCCCGCGTCTTTGATCCAGTCGGACCCAGGTGCGTGGACAATCACTGGCCATTAATGTCAATGAAACTCGAGTGGCGACACTCGAATCTGATTTTCGTGGCCGGTCCTTTCATGGGGGTATTGCCGTCTAGCTTCTGTGCCTTTGATGCCTCCACGGCTGGCCGTGTGGCTCGCGAAAATTAAACGAAAGGGGAGGACGTCGATTAAGGCGACAAAGGGCTTTAATTCGCCCATATGTTCTGATGCGTGATTCGCACGCTACAAAGTGCGCTTCGTTGCTGACGTAATTTCGCGGAGGTACTTATTTGAACCGACACCGCTCCAGGTCCAGCCTGTTGTCTCCATCATTGAGATTAATATATTTAATCCGATAAAAAATCTGTTGATTGATAGCTAGACAGATATTTACAGTTCTCGATGGGGTCTGGACAGGGTTCGAAAATCTAGGGGTAGTATTTCACAGAAGTCAATTTAATTAATTGTTTTGTAGATAGTTATACGTTCGTAATAGGGACTATTTAAATAATTTGAAAGACCGTAATTTATACAAAATAGTCTTACGAGGAAAGGACAGAGTTGACTCATGAACAAAGACTGCCAAAACCATTTTTAAATACGGAAAGCTTCCCCGATATTTTTTCCTCAGATTATCGGAACCGTTTAAAAAATTCTGACGATCGTTACGATCGACATATTGTATGCTTGATTCAGAAGATGGATTTTGTTGTGATTTCCACGCTACTAGAAACAGCGTAGCTGGTTGACGTAGAGAGCAGAACTATGGCAAGTTCGTGGATCGCGATCATTCTTATTTCGAGCGTGCAGGATTAACCAGCTGCAGCTGCAGACTTTCACACCGAAGAAAGAACACATTTTCCGGGCCGTTCGATAGCTGAGCACCGCAATGGCGGACAGTGGGAGCGACAGATGCAGGGTTCCTTTATGCGGCGCAACCTATGCGCTTTGTGGTCACGTTAGTTCTGTCGTGAATGACAAACATTTTACGGGGTCGTTAAATCACAAGCGTGGTCGTCTCGCTGTTGCGTTAAAAACGGGAATGCACGTTTGGCTGGCGAATAGTTGAAAAGGAACTTATGACCTTCAACCGTGGCGAGAAATAATTATCTTCGCGGTCGTTGCAACGTTTGAGAGGACCACGTCCACGGGGACGAGAAAAATTCTTATTTGCAGAAATATTTTAACGTGTTATTAACAGAAATTAAGAATATTCAATTAAACATTGTGAATGAATCTCCATACAAAGTCGGGAGACTTTATTTATTATTTGCAATGGTTCTGCACCACCTTTATCAAGTTCGTACGATTTTGTGTATCGTTCGAAAAAATGTCTATTTTTAATAATCGAAAGCGTTCCGCAGCTTTTTCCACGGCACTGTTAGCTGCGATCGACGTATCGTGACTTACGAAACCTTTGCCAGTTTCACAAACACGGGCTAAATAGATCATGGGATCCATTACTGCAGGAGTAGAAATCTACCGATACGTTCGCTAGCGATTCATCGTTGGTAGCCGCGGTGCTTCTTCCATAGAAATATTTTTCAAAGTGTCAGGCTTCGTCGCGTCGATATTATTTCTGACAGTCGACCTGATTTTAGTAGCAATATTCGAGAATGGAATACTCTTAGCGGTAATGAACGCTCGTGAAAGTTTCGAACTTGAAACTCAGGGATTTTCACAAAACATGGCGTCTCTCTTCATTGAGAAAATTGATCATTATCTATTTATTTAAGTGGGTAGTAACGTACTTATTGCAAATATTATATATAGAAAATAGAAAATTGTAATCTTAGGAGAAATAACCGTGAATAAAATAAGCAGTGGCAAAAAATTACTTACGTTTTCCTTTCTTAAAGAAGCCAAAGCATACATTTATTTAACCTCTTTATATAAAATGTAATGCTCTTTGAAATGCAGTAAAAACATGTTTAAAAATGTTTACTAGTAAAGAATATATATTTGAGGAATCAACAAACTACTAAAATTGAAATTAAACGTTTCGACTCAAGTTTGAGACCGCGAGCGTTCATATGAAATTTAAATATAAAGTTTCATTGAAATCTATTCAGCTGTGTAAATGCAATTGTGTTGACACGCGTGCACACATATGTTCGTGTATACGTACATCATGGGTACGCAGACATGTTCAAATAAAATTTTGTTTAACAGTAGAAACGTGATCGTAGGCTCGTAAAACTGGAGTTTAAAGATCAACGCGACGAGCCTGCACAATGGCGTCCAATTTAAAACTCTGGAACGAATGCACAATCCGCCAATAGTTCGAGTTAATCGTTTACCATTCGCATCGATTTAGGTCGCGATTGTTTGCGGTAACCTCGTGTCTTTTTCTGTTACTTCGAGAAGAACCGCCGCAATAAAGGTACTTCTAGCGGGAACAAAGGTGCAAGGGCATGTTAGGTACATAAAGAGGGAAATAGGCAAGAGCGGAATGCGTAACCACGAAAGGTGCGTTCTCGTTCTTTGGTCGTGTCTCTCTCGAAACTGTCGTAAATCGTGTGTCTTGTGCGAATTTCTCGGTACATAATGGTTCTAAGAATGCAACCGCGCTTGTGGTTTGTGCCTGCATTGAGAACTCGAATTGTTATTCGACCAGTAAAAATATTTAGTCGAACGCAGACCGTGATATAAATAGCGAAGAACCTGTCGAAGCTTCGCTTAAAACCGAGTTAAAAACAGAACGTTAACGTTCTTCAGAATTTCTGTAAATTTTGTAACTTTTCTGAATGGAGAAATGATGTATACCTAATTTGTCCAGAACGGATGATATCAGAATTCATTACCAAATCGTTTAAACGCAAAATGATCGTATTACAGCTAATAAATCTGCTAGATTACCGATAAATTACCCAGTTACAAGATATCACAATGTACACCGGAGCCGCTAAACCGCAACTCTCTCGTGATCGAGATAAATATGGATCGTGAATGGACAGATATGATCCAGATTGTGGAATCCTTTCAACAATCGTTTGTGTTCGTACAGTAGCACCGCGGCGTACACTCTAATAAATCGTTCAATAAAACGAGCTGCCGTGGCACGATCAATCGATGCGCGAATCGATACTACTGGGCAGCTGCTCCGATTCGCCTTGATCCCACGCACTCCATCTTTACGATCGTTCCTACAGTAAAAACCTTCGTCGAAGTAACGGAGAAACGGAAATGAAGATCATCGTCTTCGTTCTAAATACATTTATAAATCAACGCGTGAATGAGGCGTGTTTGCTCGAAGAACCCTGAACTATTCCAATTAAATCGTTTAAACGCTATCTGTTTAGGTCAAGCGATTCGAAGAAAAGTTGGTAACTTTGTTGCAAAAGCTTTCGTGGTACAAGTTTGAAGGAATAATTTTCTGCAATAATCAAATTTCTAAAAGAAGAAAAGGAATTAATTTACTTTACTTTCACAGTCACAGGAATATATAATGTACCATAAGGATGTCAATGAAGTCGCTTTATTTGTCTCTGAACTCTGCAGACTCCGATAGCCCCAAGGGTAAGCAAACGATAGTGATTTCCCTGGCATCGAGTCGTGCGGAAGAAACTCTTACTTTCAGCGATTGCCATCGCGATAAATCTGATCCAGCTGGCAATAACAATATTCCACTCGTATTCTCCCATTCTTTAACCTCCGAGAAAAATATACGATTTCGCGGTACCCTTCCCCGAACCTAATGACTCCGATTTAACGATCGTAAAGTGCCTGGCTTTCAACCGCAGTCGATGTCCTCTCTAATATGGCCGCGTTAGTAACGATCATCCTCTTCGACAGAATTTCTATGGCCTTCGACCCTAGTGAGCATCCACACTCGAGGGAACGAAGTTTCTCTCTCGCTGTCGATTGCTCAGATTTTGGCGCCTTTTCATGCCGAGGATGCCAGCAAAGAACGCTAACAAATTTACATAGCGCGTTGACCTTTTAACTTCTGCGTGAAATTGATCGAAACGAATTATCCATTCTCTGCAAAGACAGATTATGCAATAAAGAAATAATTTACTATTGAATCCCTGATTCATTCAGCAGTGGAAAGGTTAGGAACGTCGATGGGACTCTTCAGATTAAATTTACATCATTTGTTATCGCGACGAAAATAAATGTCTATCAAATTAGAAATGAGAATCGTAAAAATATCATCGGATTGTTAAGGCTTCGAAGGAATTTTTAAATTGTAAGAATGCAACAAGAGGAGACACAGTGCAATAGGTTATTAGGTCTAAATAGGTCCATCGGTCGAGGAACGACGCCATCCTGGCTCAAAGTGCACCGTTGGCCGTCTTGTCTGCCACATTCGTAAATCTCCTCAGAGTTCCAAGCACGACGGTGTTTCGTGCACGTGCACGGTGGCAAACCGCGTGGAATTTTCTGCCGTTTCGGTAACGTGCCACAGAATCGCGATAGGAGAAAGTTATCGTGGCAGGTGATTTGTTACCGGGAAGGCTGCGTCGTTGGGGTCCGTCTGCTTCGAGGCAGAGGAACTCCGTTCGAGACGAGGGAGACAATGCCGTGTCGCGATAGCTTTCGTTTTCCGATTCGAGGGGAAGTCGGACGGAAAACAACCTTTTTTATTCACGGTCCTCAAAACACGACGTTAACGCGAACTTCTGTAATCCAACATCCACCACAAACACTCTTATTTTGCTCAGTACAATTTACACCGAGATTCTAAACTACTATAAATATACTTTTCAACGTAAAGATATTAGAAAATACGTGGGAACCCTGTTAAGATCAAATCGTCAATTCATCATACCCTAATAAAATTGTATTATACCAAATTGGGACTTATCAGACTGAACTCTTGAGGCATCAGGATAATACATTTACTATAATACTATCTCTATAAATTTTATGTACCAAAATAATCCCCAAGCTCAACTCGATGCGTGTCTTTCGACGATTTACATTTTAAAAGACTTCCTATTTATCGAAAGATAGTCGCGTTTCATAATTTGTGTTTACCTGTAAGTTTTCCACGCATGAGAGGATTAATCATTAACGTTGAGAGACTGATTACCAAACGGAAGTGACTGTCGCCGGAGCAAAGTAAATTACAATTTAGAACGTTTCACTTCCCATCGTTTCGAATCGAACGTAATCGAACAAGTTCCGCGCGTAGAAAATTCCGTTGGTACTTTCTCGCTGCAGGTGCAAAGAGCGAGCCGACAATCGCGGCCGATACCTGCGTCTAGAAATATTCGCTTTCACGTTTATCCGTGCCCCGCGAACGTTCGCCGAATCGTTTGCACGCAAAAAGAAAAGGTGGCCGAGATCAGAGATGGGCAAAACGCTGTTCGAATAACGAACTACCAACAAAAACAACGCAGAAGCGATCTATTCTCGATACCAGCCATTCCTACACAATTTTATCTGATTTATAACATCATTCTATAATATAGATTGCAATTTTTATTATACAAGTAAAGATTTAGTTATCTATCGAGACATTTCGAGCCTTTAGATGATTTCATTAAATAGTTTATCTGAATATTATTCTATTAGGTAGGGTATAGTGGTTTTTTTTAAATTATAGATATGGATAGAAAGTATAATTAAGGGGTGGTGTGTTGTCTTACGTGTCTGTATGATACGAGTTATTACCGTACGAGCTAACTGTGGAAAAATAATAATTTTCATCTTGATAAGAGTATTGCTCATCTCTGGTCAAGATGGCGCGGAGTCAGGCGTTGAGTAAGTAATACTTTACGGCACGTTAATGCTAGCTGGGAAACCATTCGCGAAAGCTGCGCTGATTTACGAGGACGGGCGGAGAAGATGCGCGCTGCGAATGCTGGAATAAACACTTCGATGGGAACGGCAATATCTTTCACATTAAGGACTTTAATTTCATTTGAAAGTTTCCTATTTGGACGTTAATAAGAAATTTGCAGGCGCGATCGTGCGTATTCTTTTGCGAATTAATACGTGTATACGTACGGAGATATAATTTTTCATTTAATAATTTCGCAAGCTAAACTTGCTCAACGTAGAACAATAGATAATAAATAATTTATTCGCGACGGTCATTCCATCGAACAGTTAAATTTCTTTCACCCGTGCTAGCAGTATGTTATGATTAAAAAAGAACTGTTTTATTCAAATAAGAACAGATCCATGCAAGATATAAAGTATGTACTGCAATAACGTATGATGTTGATATCGTAATATGAAATTAATAATGTATTTCATATTGCTACAACTCAATTAAGGAGTGGGTATTAATACAACCTACATTAATAATTCCACGCTAATGACGTATAGTATTTACATTCGTATTGTGATAAAACATGAATTATTCATATTTGTTTTATAGGTACACTACTCGACCTTGAAGTTCTTGCGAATTATCGTTTGTCTGATCGGACAATCTTTAACCCCCTATTGTATGAATTTTATTCTATCGTTGAAATCAACATTATTTCCTCGGGGATTTATATATACATTTATGAAATAATTAACATCCTCTCTCTGGTCTGATTCCGCAGAGGTCATACAAAAATTTATGCAATTTACTGATATCACAATATTAATATCACAATATTAAATTTTTTAGATAATGTATGTTGAAAAATCTAGAATCTTTACTAATTCAAGGTTTTGAAGAAGCACAGAAACCTTCAAACACCTCCATATACCAACATTAACATTGTTGACTTGAAATTTCGGGGGTTACCACCACGTAGCTGTCACAAATCTGATAAACTGTCAACAACCTAAGCCATCTAATAGTCGGGAAACATTGGAAGTTTGTTATTCGCGATTCTCCATCCAGTTCGACTAGGAAAACCGTTCGAAACCGGACCTGAAAAGCTAGTTTATACCCAAGCATTTGACACGTCTATCAAGTCAGAGATGGTCAAAACTCTCATCCATATAACTAGTAACGCATAAGCAATTTTTTATTCATTGTTAAAAATTTGTATCCAGATAAAAATTTTGCTCATCCGTGGTATCAAACGATTGCAATATGTTTGAAGAAAGCGTATCGCAGTGATAATCGCTGTAAATACCTGTGTGTATTTTGCAAACTTAATTTACAAATCATGCAATGCTACGTATATTCTCAGCACTTTCCCCGAGTATCAAGTACCGAAACAAAAAGTGTTAATTACAAACAATTTCCGAGTTCAGGAAACAATTAAACGATACTTCTTCATCGCATTTCTATGCAAGCTTAACCACCCAGGAAGATGAAAGATAAGTTATTTGCTCCAGTAATTCGCTACAGCAATCCAATAAAAGAAGAAGGAATGCTGCAATTTTCTGGAGAAAAAAAGCTTTGGCACGTTCACAGTCAAATGAAATATAATATTCTGCAAGAATAAAATCTTGATTGTGGACTATTATAAACTACGTAACTTAGAAGTTTCAGTATTCATTTCTGTAACTTTGTAAATTTATTTTCCTCGACGTTCCAACTTCAGAATTAATTTCTCTTTCTATTTCAAAGTGCTAAATGTTTCCATTCGACTTTCATCCAAAAGGCATGGACCTATATGAGGAAGCTACTCCTCAACAATGCTTTTTCTCGCTTTTATCCGACCTTTATCGACTCTCTTACGTGGGCTAATCGGATACGAGAACCCCAATGCCCACTTGAAAATTGAACTCGTGAGAATCAATGTCGAGAATAAAAGCTCTTTCACAGGGCCAACTTGCCGCGTCACGTTCGACTTCCGCGTGTCAGTGTGAAGGAATTCTTACTCTCGATGACCGTGTCCACTACAGAACGTTATTCTCGATAGCGACTTTCGAGTGCAGAAATCTCAAGCGGATCGTGCAGTTCACCGATGAGCTTTAAGGGTTTTTACACACGTACGCCGACCTTGTGGTAGCAACGGTGCAACTTCCAGCACGAACGATCCTCCTTGTGTCCGTGTGAAAGAACCGTTGACTCTTGAGAGAGCAGAATTCTACGGTGGTCACCAGACACAAGTCTGAAACGCGAGTCGGGTTCGTGTTTTCTACCCGGACGACACGTCTGGCTCCATGGTCAGGAATCTGGAAAGAGCTACGGCCACCGGTAGAACGACTATTCGCGCTGGCAAGAAAGTCGACGGACGCGGAAGCACGACAACACGTGTCGATGATGAACGACTCGACGAGAAAAGCTCGGTAACTCGGTCCTCGAATGGAGGATCGATGCACCGACCAGAATCGCCTGTTATTATCTCCGTCGAGAACAACTGGTCGACAATTTATTTTTATCTTGCTGCAAATTATGCACTTATTAGAAACACTTCAATGTGATTTGAAAGTTTCCTATGTGGACGATTGCAATGCAATTTGCAGACACGGTCGAGTGTACAGTCCATAGGTCACCATTTTGCTCATCCGTCGAGGTACAGATATAATTTTCTGATATCGACTTTATTATCCTTCTTAGATTTAGCTATGTCAGGCTTCCATCGAGAAATTGTGGTGAAAGAATAAAAATTCATTTCGATAGTATTAATTAAAATTACATACACCAGGATATCGCGTGTAAAGTGTGTTTATTTTCCACTGTAATCGAGAAATATTCCGAGAAAATTATTTTCTGGAAATACGCTTTTTGATTATTAAATTAAATTTTGCTCAAAATCAAATACAACATAGAATGTCAACAAATTGTTCGTACGCGCTGACATCCTCACTTTACACTATTAACTCCATACGAGAAATAAGCTATATGATTTTCTTCCAGCCAGACTCTGCGAATCGGCCAGTTCCTAGGCCGCGTTGATTGTCTCTTGATCGCGTTAATTGTCGATACGCGTTGATTAATGGGCCCGCGCGGTTCGCCGTTCCGATCGGTGGGGTTCGTTCGCGGGGCTGGTCGCGTTTTTTTTAGCAAATCGGTTTTCTTCACGCTTCGACAATTATGCACCGCGAGAGACGCCTTTCTACATTCCAGCGTAATAACGAGGTACGGCCAGCCTGCATTGAGATTTTCCTGTTGCGTCTGTCTACCGAGCGCGTTATGTAATTACGGCTCGGATGTTTGTCGTGTCACGATCCACCGATGACGATCATCGATGGATCGTAATTGCAGCCCCGGACCGTGGTTCGAGACACTCGATGCGTTCTAAATATGCAACCGTGTCCAGATGATGAACCGTTCGCCTAGATTGCGTAACTATTTGTTTAGCGATCGTTAGGACTGTTACTTATACGATCCTAACGCGTAAAAGATGTAGCTGATACGTTACTCTTCCATTTTCATTTTAGAAATAAAATATTATTTATTGATGTCTACGGATTTACGGTTCTTATATGCACGTGGAAAATACTCGTGATATACAAGTACTTATGCCATTAATTGTATAGCACACGACCTATTGTGTACAGAGAGCTATTGAGTTTTTTATTAGATAGTATTTTAAACTGATGAAGAAATAAAGGACTAAACCTAATTTATTACACGACAGATTGATAAAATATAATAAGAAAAAATTGCCTTTTAATAATTGCATAATTGGCGGACCGCGCTTTTATACTTTTTTTATTATATGTTCAATTTGCACCGTTGGTTCTCTCGAAGATATCTGACGCTGCATAATTATTATAATTCATTAGTTGCACGTCACGGTCGTGTGTGAGACGGCAAATTTAAATATCTACTATAAATGTCAGCTATGAAGATTATAGTATTTATTTTGATGTTTACTGTCGTATAATTCTCAGATTCTGATGTGCTAATTTCGAAATACATATTCTTAAATCATATTAAGTAGGTTTTCTATAGCCATTTCTTGCTTCGATGAACAGCTGCAGATAGCATTTGCTTTGATCCTTTGATCGTAACAAACTAAATTACTTTTACTCCAAGATTGGTGTGGCTTGTATCAAACTTATTACAGATCTAACTGATATGGCAGCCTGCAGTTTTTAAACATCAAGCAATTTAAATATGTATTCTAGCTTAAAGTCATATCTGTCAGATACCACTTAGATCTAACATAAGTTTATCCAACTCGTCTAACCTAGATCTAAACTACAACCATGTCAAATTTATGCCTGGCTTATTCCAGAGAATCAATTACTATACCCATCAGAACTTCATCCCAGATCTAACTCGGGTCTACCTATTAAGTGCAACTCAGACATGTCTCAAATGTAACTAGTAAAGCAAACTCATCTTACTGTTAGTCGTGAACTTCATCTTGAACCTCAATAAAAGAAAACAAAGCTTCTCGGATTCAACGCTTTTGACTACTCAAAACCTTTGTTATCATCACCGACGTCTCTTTTCATAGCTTCGTTGAGAATTTGCAACCACCAACTAATTAGAAATTGTTTAGAAAGATGCTTTTCTCCGTGATGTAATTAATAATTTGTTTTGGTAAATAAGCAATCAAAAAGCACAGATATTTAGCTAGTACATATCTAATAAAAGATGCCTCTTCGGGAGTCTAAGTTATGAAAATAAAATAAATTTTACGAACACGTATAAGTCTCCAAGAAAGGGTCATCAAAGTTTTAAGGTTCCAAATTGGACAGAATGTAGAAATTCTCTTGTAAATCCTAATAAAGTTAAAAATCATTCGCCGCGTAGAAAATTCGACCACGAGGTTATCGTGTTTCCAGTAAATTAATTAAACGTGGTCGCGAACGAGCCATGACGGCGCGCTGCTGTAACGCGCTTATAAATATGGAAACTCGGCGAAATGAGGTATGCGCTCGCATACTTTCGCGGCGTTTCTAGGCCTAAATGATTTCTGTAACAAGGACGCGATAGGAGTGCCCATCGCGGTGCAGTTCGTGCGCTTTTGCAAGTGAATGCGGGCCGTTTCGTTCGCGGAGACTTTCGTCAAGATGCGGGCGAGTTTCCACTCGACTTCGAACTCGATGATCACCCTTGCAGACGTGACCTTAATTGGCAACAAGAATTAGGAATGTTCCATTGAACGAGAATAGTCGGAATCGATTCGAAGAATCCTTTTCTCTAATTACTAACTGTATCTGAGAAATGCTTTCAAACACTGGTTCCCAATCTGTGGGTTCTCAGAGGGGACGTAAAGGGATTTCTAGAGGGTCATAAAGTTTAATACTTACTTGAACGTGGTTTTTACCGATTGTAAGAATATGAAAAGTATTCGACGATTATTAATTCATTAAAAAATTCTTACCTTTAAAGCAGGATATTAAAAATCGTCTTATGATGTCGTGTAGAATTGTCTTTTGCTCGGTTCATGATTTATTACCTGGAAAAGAAGTAAACAATAGAGTTAGAGTTAGTTTACTTAAATAGCGGTAAATTTGAACTGCTTTTGGATCGTTAAGGGTTACTAATTTTAACAAAATTTATTGTACCTGATGAGTTTTATAAAGAATCCGCAAAGTGACACGCGGACGTCCAACGCCAAAAGGTCCTCCGATCCCTGGTGGAGAGGATCGCTAGGCCCGCGAGGGATCCACGCCCTGAAACCAAATGATTTCGCTGATTAAACGCGACAGGGAACGAGGAAGAGACTTTGCCAGTCTCCCCTGGCAATATTTCATCCATCGTGCTAACCATTCATAATCAGACGGGCGGACGCAACGCGAATCGATTCGTTTCGACGGCGAACTTCAATATCCTAATTGAAGCTTCGTCAAGCGTCCCGGTTACGCGCTTCAGCCTCCCAGGTGCATTAATTTTGATCAGCGACCGCGTCGTCACGGCGAGTCGCGAATTATGTTCGTTGCTCGCAAGTTCAGACGATGCAAACCCTGGCCAAAGTGTGTAATTATGAAATTCTTGAAATAAACTCGCTCGTGACCGACGATGAAATTAGTCGAGTTCATGCTCGTTTACAACTTGGTTGCCTAAAAATCTTAAAATAAGACAATGTTTATGAACTTACCTTTGCTTTAAAAATATTTTAATTTAAAACTTCAGTTGTTATTGAAACAGAATATTGAAGACTAAATTTACCGTGGTACAAGTATTCGGCTAATATTTGTTCACGGGCTATGAAAGCAGGAATCTTCGTGGTTATATAATTTTGCAAACACGTAGTTGAATTATACATTCTCCTTGCATAAATGAAATTCAATAAAAGAGCCGCGATAACGGTCTTGCGGCAACGTTCCCGCAATAATTGCAACGATCGTTAACGCTGTTCGTTAACTGTTGGGCAAACTTAGATCAATGGTGTCCACGGCAGGTCGTTAACGGCGCAAACAGTATAATGCTGCACGTGTCACGGTTGTGATCCGCGTACTCCATTCCAAGAGCAGAGAAAAGTGCTTCCGATGGCTCGGGGCCCTAAAGGGATCCTGGCCACGTGTCCGAAGAGAGAGAACAAACACAGAAAGTAGACGAGACCTTCTTCCCCTATGCCGGGGATCCTGCCAGGATGGCCTCGGTCGATCATGAAACCTGAAACAGAAAAACTCATGTATCAGTACAGCGAATGGAACACCCATCGATTCTGATTAATTAGCCTTCGTCTTTACGATTCGATTTCTCGAGGTTCAAATATAAAGGAAACTCAGATAATTTTCAAAAATTTTTATATTAACTGATAGTCAAATTTTGTTAAGGTAGGTAATCGAACTCTAAATATTTATAAATAAAGACATAGATCACACGATTCGACTTCTCTAGTTTTGAGTATAAATAAGAGAAACTCTAATAAGAGAAATTTTGATATTCATAGTTTTTTTAAAATTACTATGCAATCGAATTCCAAAAATATAAATTTGGATTATGCACAAAATCTTGAATATTTATGCGAAGAGAATGATTATTGAACGAAATCCTAATTAATTTTATCAAGAATCTCGAATTCAGTCCACAGATTTGATCGTAGCTTTTATCACGATTTGGATTTCTCATTTTGCTAGACGCGCGCGAAAATCAAGAGATCGCCGGCGCGTGTCGATTTATGGACGGTTTCATGCTCGTAACGCGCCCCATCGGGATGGAAGAAACATACTCGGTCGACGCGATTACAGGCGTAAATTTGTTCTATAACCTGAACAGTTGCGCGATCTATACTCTCTTATAAACGGGGATATATGTATATCCCCGTTTATAAGAGGGCCCGGACGATCAGGCTCGTGCACCGTGGGACGTGATGCACTTTCGTCACGGGTACTCAATCGGGATCGTCCTTGCTCCAGGATGTTACCGATCCATGCCCAACGGGATTTCACGCTCCCATGATCGCTGGTACACATTGCTCTCGTGAAAAGGGCTGCCTAGTCATCCGTGCGAGATATATTGAGTATTGAACGTCGGATTCTGTCCCTCCACCGGTGTTTAAATGAAAAAATCTATTAGCTTCCGAGACATTTAGAATTTGTTAAACTACGCGATTTCTCTCGGTTGACTTGTGCAGCGAATATTCGTCTTTACTGTATGTATAGGTTTTATATACATCGAAAGCTAACCAGAAATTGACTACATATTTTTCTTAGAATACAAACAATAAGAATAGAAGTGAATATTGAAAAAATTCATTCTACGTATATTATAAGAAAAGTCGTGAAGTTAAATGGCGCTAAAATAACATTCCATGTTAATAATTCTAAACGAAATTGTAAAAATAGTCATTTGACTGGTCGTGGCAGGTTTAGTGTTAAACCTTGACTCGAGTTGAAGGAAATGGCCAAGTTCGCCCTGCACACGAAGTGGGTTTCGTGTAAATAGTCCCTTGCTCGCCTCCGTGCACAAATAGACAATGTCCCATAGCAGAGACCACACAGCCCCCTGTCTCGTCTCTGCGTTCCTCTTTCCCCATATGTCGATTTATGGTCCCTCCATTAGGGACGGTTCCGTGCTGCACCGCGGGAGTTCCAGTTCGATTCGGAGACAACAGGATATCGTTTCTACCGACGAGGAAGGAGGGCGTTTATTGTTCTCTTTTGTCGCGACCCGACCTACGATTTAGTTCCGTGTGTGTTTACACACAATATCGCATTCATGGTAAATCTGAGCAAACACTGTTTAGGGGAGACGTTCGGGAAGATAATTTACGAGCTTAACGTTTCGTTAATCCTGTTCACCTCAGATGAGGAGTTATCTTCTTTAGTATTGATTATTTTGGAAAATGTGAGTTACGCGACCGGCCAACCAGATGTGTTTATAAATCTGTATTTGAAAACTCGTGTACATATATACATACGTAGACGTCAAGGGTTCTTGGGTTTTTCTCGAGGATCGTTTTTAGATCTATTTGTTTATTTCTCGACAACCTGTACGAGTTAAGTGTGGGGTCGTGTGTAACGTAATCTGTGAAACTGTGATGCACAATTTTATTGGGCAGAATAGAATAAAATAGCATTTTTTTCGGATCAAGTTTCAAGTAAGGATGGGAACGAAGTATCATATTTCAGTTCATCCTGGTATAAAATTTATTTAATGTAGATGAAGGTTTATGCTTTCTGCTGTCTTCTCCAGCTTAAAGTATGTGAAGTACCGAAATAAACTAAAGTATCATAAGGAAGACAAAGCATTTAAATAAATCAAGTAGAAATCTGAGAAAGGTACAATCTAACTGTTAGATAAAGTGTGGAGTTAGTGTGTACTAGAAGGATTGGAGATCATAAAATTAGAGTACCAAAGCTGTATCTCCGTAGTAGTTAATTACCAATCGAGAGTTACTGGAAGAACGTTATGTTAATTTTCTGTTACAGAGACATCTTGACAAAGGAAGCGACCTTGCCGAGGCGGCGAGCGCCAGTGGACTTCGGGAATTAGCGAGATCTTTGAAACAGCACCTCCGAGGATTCGGTTCCCGCCTAGAGGACAGGCGCGAGTACCTCGAGGACACGTCGAGATGTTGTCTGCTTCAGGACCGTGCGTACGAGTGGGCCCAGGAGGCTCGTCTCGCGGGCGAAAGGAGGGCCCAGCAGTTCCTGATGGCCAGACCACCCCTACCGGCCGAGCATTTCACGGAAATGATGGCGCTCGCCGAGAAGCTCGGTAACGAGATCCTCCTGGAACAATGCCGCATCGCCAGGAACAAGTGCGCGGAAGCCCTCGAGATGGCGAGGACGACTTCCGCACCTGGCAGTCCGGCCAGGAGGAGATCCTTCGCCGCCTCGGAGTCTACCACATCCTGGGAGGACACTCTGGCCAAGAGTAAGTCTATCTTATCAACGCTTACTATTTTTTTTTAATCATTTACCCTAGATATCTCGATATTTCGTTCCACCTTCTCTGTGATTAAAAACAGAATTTTTAGAAACTGGATTTTACCATTATGCATCAATTCGTCGATTATATTTTATAGCTTTATCAACGCAACTAGCGTTCCCAGTTGGTGGAGTGAATATTAATAGACTACGGTTGTTCTTAATCTATTTAAGCTCACAGTTCTTTTCTTCGCGTGAGAAAGAACCTATCACGGATCTTAATACCGAATAATTATCATGGCAAGATACTAAATTGCTTATGAAGTGGAAATTCAATATAAGACAAGTTCAGTTTAAAATAAACATTTTGTTCCTCATCAGTGAAACGTAGTAAAGAACAAATATTAATATATAATAAAACCCGAGTAATACAAGGTTGAAACGTTTGAAGTATATTTAATCCTCTGTCGCATAATGACCACTTAAATTAGGATACCACGACAGTTTTGTCACTTTTTACTTTCTGAACAAGTTTTTGTGCTTCCGTGTCTCGAATTTGATTCTATAATTATTCATCCATAATTCATTTCATACCCGAAGACAGCTCCAAAGAAGAAGGCCAAGACATCGATTGAATAAATCATGCTCTAGTCTCTCTCCAGTGTTTATTTGCTCCTACATATCAATAGGCAAGGAATAATTATCAATAAGAAAGGAATAGTTATCTCCCCTATTTCTTCTACGCTGTTTCTTTACCATATTGACATTTATCACACCGTTCTACCAAGAATATTCACAAATATCACAAATACTCTCAGGTAATTAATAAGCAAGTTCTATATCAAGAATCAATAATCTTGTCATCAAATATGCATGAAACACACTCATTCGACAATTGAGCAATAACTGTATTCGATTCGTCTACATCGTTTCATAGTCGTCCTCATCGTTTTTGCTCTCATTGCTAGTATGAACATTAGATGTTACGGAAAATAAATTCTACAAATTATCATTATGCTAGTTTCCAACTATCTATAAAACAAAGTTTCGGGTTTCGTGGACAAATAACAAATAACGCGGAATCTAGAATGTCTCCTCTGATCATGTCACAGTTCAGTTCTGACCCACTGACGATTCGAGAGGTTTGGCCCGACAGTCAACGTATTAAAACAAATAACTCGAAATCATTTTTCATGTTAAACATCTCAAATAAATTTATAACACATTAATTTTGTCCACGACTGTAATTGCAACTTGTTGTATGATTCTTCAGGAACTTCGTGGGACGACAGCGATAGTAGCGCGTCTTACGCCTGTCCCATGGAGAGCATAGGATCCGCCGGAAGCGGCGGACGACCGGTGCTGGACAACATCGCGGAGCTCCGGGAGAGCGCCGAGCAGCTCCTGGATTGCTCTCCTCCGCGGACGCCGCCCCGAAGCCCGGCGCCGCGACGGCTGGTGAAACCGCCGGTGAATTCGCATCTGCACAGAGCGGCCAGCATAGCGCCCGGCATGAAGGCGAAAAAGTGCGTACGACTCGCTTTCATGGATCTCCCTTCGCGTTCGTTCGTCTTTCTCTCGTCGGCCAGACCACGCAATTAACGATGGACGCGCGCGTAATTGCCGTTGCAAGTCTGATTAATATTCTCATTAAAGTTTCCAACGTCGATGTCCCTCCCCCGCCGACGTGGGAGAACGACGGATTTCGCGTTGCGTTTTCGTACGCGACGTTTTCTTCCGTGTTCCGTCGCACTCGGCTCGCGCGAACAATGCACAATGTTTATCTATAATAATTCCATTGCGCTGTTATACGGAATCGTTACGTGTACCGCGGCAACGCAGCGTCGTTAACGAGGAATTTCACCTTGCAGAACAATACTGCTCATAATGAGGGAAATGATACAGACTGAACGAGACTACGTGAAGTCCCTCGAGTACATAATAGAGGTAACTGTTCCTTTTCGTATTCGTTGAAAATTCGCGATCAACGCGCAACGGGTTTAACGGTATCTCGTTTTGTCGTCGAAAGAACTATATCCCGGAGCTGGTGCGGGAGGACATTCCTCAGGCCCTCAGAGGACAGCGCAACGTGATCTTCGGCAACGTCGAGAAGATTTACGAGTTTCATAGTCAACACTTCCTGCGGGAACTGGAACAGTGCGAGCAGTCGCCGATGAACGTGGGACAATGCTTCCTCAGACACGTGAGTTACTTTCCTGGGGGTTCTTAATTGCATTCTAGTCCCTTTTGGTCCTACTTTTTTTCATACGTTTTTAACGCTCCGGTTGCTCCCTTCGATCCCTCGTTGGTCTTTCTTCCTGCACGGTGCGTGCTAAGTTCGTTGAACGGTATTACAACTCTCGTTGAGTTTGTTACAAGACGATATTTTGTAATAAATTGCATAATATGGCCTACGCTTTGAGAAATCATATCATATCGTTGCAATTGTTTAGGCATTTCTAAACTAGAAAAAGAACATCCGCCCTATTCGTTAGATTCCATCAGGTTATCTTTTATTACCTAAAGTCATCTCTAAAGAAGATAAGATTTTCTAACATTCGAGACTTCCAAGCTACCGCAGAGGATACTTAAGAAAACTTTTCTCAAGACACTCGACTATGTGCTGCTAGAATATCCCAGAAAATATTGGGCACTTCCAAACTTTAGTTTATTAACTAATAAAAAAGAAAATTATACCCTGCAATACCCTACTACTTCTGATACAAAAAACTACATACCCACGCTTAATTTCGTCATCGTTGTTGAATCACCTCTTACTGGAAAAATTACTGCGCGAAAAAGGCAATAGAACAATGAAAACGCAAAGAAATGCAAGATCTGTTTCCGTAATTGGCATAGAAAGAGATTCCCAACAATATATTAAGACGTATGTACATTAAGTGTCCAAAATGCTCAATATTTTCTGAAATATCCTAATAGACACAACTTGCTCCATTCCTAATTCCAATTTAGTTTACTATTGTGATCGTTTTCTGCACGTTTACAATTAAATCATGAACTCACTTGAACTCCAAGTTTAACGTGTGTCGTTAGTTAATGTCCTTGATAACGGTACGCATGGTTGCATGATTATCTCCTCAGAGATATTCCCGTAAATCGAGTCTTCGATTCTCTCTCTCTGATCAACAAGTCCTTCGATAAGAAGCGTTCAGCATTCTTCCAACTATCATAGAATTCTATAAATACTCGATGCAGATAAATCAATCGAAATAAATAAAAGTTGGCTCTCGACAAGAACCGGCAATACGCGTCGATGTTACGTTCGGACAGCCACTTGCATTTACAGTTCTCTTCCAACCGAATACACTCAATTCTTTGCACGTTCTTGAAAAAATAAATCCGATGATTAATGCGTAAACGCGTAGATAAGGAACATTTAGCGGGTATTGCTCATATTTGTTTGATTAGTGGTAAAATAAATTGGTCGCGAGCGAAGACTGAAATTTTCATTACACACACGTGTGTTGCAGGAGAAAAAATTTTATCTGTACGCGTTGTACAACAAGAATAAGCCAAACTCGGACTCCCTGATGGCCGAATACGGTACCGTCTTCTTCAAGCAGAAGCAGCTGGAGCTTGGCGACAAAATGGACCTCGCCAGCTACCTGCTGAAGCCGGTTCAACGGATGGGGAAATACGCGTTGCTCCTGCAGCAGCTGGTCAAAGCTGGCACCGATCTGTCGGAACAAATGACCGGTAAAGAGGAGAAGGACGAGAAGGAGGACGGTATGAAACCGATGGTCGAAGGGGAGGCGGATTTGAGGGCGGCCGAGCAGATGGTGAGGTTCCAACTGCGCCACGGAAACGACCTGCTGGCGATGGATTCACTTCGAGATTGCGACGTACGTGTTCTACATTTTACCTTTGAACCGAGAAAGATAGAACGCTAAGCCCTCATGCATAAGTCACGGGATCGATAATGTACTAACTAACAAATAATGATGTAGTAGAAGAAACAGTCGCGTCATCAATGGCGATGGAGAGTGTATGTAATGCGTTTTTTGCCATAGTATTGCGTCGTCGCAGACTGTAAAGGGGATGTAAATTGCAGGTGAACGTGAAGGAACAAGGCAGACTGCTCCGCCAGAACGAGTTCTTGGTCTGGCAGGGCAAGGGCAAGAAGTGCCTGCGACAGGTCTTCCTGTTCGAGGACCTTATCCTCTTCAGCAAGGCGAGAAGATTCCCCGATAGAAAGGTGAGTCGACCGCCTTTGCTCGAGCTCGCTCGTTTGTTTTTCCGTGTTCCGTTTGCGCGACCAACGCGTGTCCCCGACTTGCGTTACAGAACCTCGACATCTACATCTACAAGCACAGCATCAAAACGACGGACATCGGGTTGACTGCCGTGATCGCGGACTCGCCCACGAAGTTCGAGATTTGGTTCCGCAAGAGGAAACCGGGGGACACGTACACGTTGCAGTGCGCCAGCGAGGACATCAAGAAAGCATGGACGGAGGAACTGAGCAACCTTTTATGGAAGCAGGCGCTGCGAAACAGAGGTAAGGCCGACTTTGCGTTTTGAAATATAGCGTCCCTCTGGAGGCCTTTGTGGCGGGACTTTAACGAGAATGCCTTTTGTGACGGTACAGAAGTGCGCCTGGCAGAGATGTCGAGCATGGGCATCGGAAACAAACCTTGTTTGGACATTAGGCCTAGCGCGGATCAGATCAATGACCGTTCTATCAGCGTAGCTCAACTATCGAAGAGTAAGTACAACGGATCGGCGATTGTTCGTACAGTGCGCGCGACCGAAATATTAATCCAAGTGTTCTTCGTTTGAACAGCGCCTAGATTTAGGAATTCGATAGCGGTGTCGATGTCGGAGGACTCGGGACGTTGCAGCAGGAGGCCGCACAGCGTAATATCCGTGAGCTCGTCGTCGAGCAGCGGCGGCAGTAGCGGCCCTCCCACGACTCTGAACCTCGGTTTGGACATGAGTCCCAGGCCCCATCACCGTAGCACCACTCTCAACAGTCAGTGCAGCGTCGGTACGTTCGATCCTTCCTACACGTATCCATTGCTCGCGAAAGCTCTCTTATGTTTTGCCACCTCGAACGATTGTATTACAGAAAGCGGCATAATAGCTGATATTTCGATCGTGTCCGACGACGGAGGCGATGGCACCGAGAGAAGTCACTGGAACTCGACGCTAGAGAGTCCCACGTCCCATCTGCCGACAACGTCCACGCCTCTTCAGTCACCGACCAGCGCGATCGCAGCAACAGTTACCTCGGCTTCTTCGTCCGACACTAATCTCGCACCCTACGACCAAGACATGTCCATTAATTTATAAACGCCGCCCCTGAACAGGTCGGCACCGATATAGAGCAGAGTATATATATATATATATGTTGTCGATTCACTTGCAAGTTGTCCCACAGCGAATGCAACGCGTGGTACCGGGTACAGAAGCGCGTATTTTCTTGGGCAATCGTGGTAACGAGAATACCACGAGAAGGTATAAACACTATACATAGTCCGACAAACCGCTAACATCACGCTTACCGCCCGTTTCAAACCATTTAACGCGAATGCTAACCGTTCGAATGAAAGGTTACACACACACACACACATACACACACTAGAGGCAGTCGTTCCGAAGAAGCTCAACTTTCAAGTGAATTTATCTTTTGATACGCTTCGTGTTTCACATGATCTGCGCGATCGCATAGTTGTCACGACTGGGATTTTTATAAACCATTGATTTTCAGAAGTAACGGCAACGTGTATTTTCTTATACTGTCTCCTCCGAATCCACCAACGTGCTCAAGAGAATCATAGATAGAGAGATACGTTTCGACGGGATATATATAATATATATAGATGTGTACGGTTGCATGCCTTGGAGCGAGCTGCAGTGATCGTGAACGGCGTGCACCGGTTGCCATTTTTCTCTCATTAACATTGGCATTCCTGACACCAGCGACTGAGAATATTCTTCAATTCCCAATGACTCGTCTGAACGGTACTTTTATACTTTATTTATATGTGTAGTTAATAAATGAATCGATATTCCATCTCCACGTTGTGTTCGCGCTTACGTATGGTACACGAGGACGATACACGGAGCAACGTACGCGGTTCCGCTGTAATGAAACACCTGAAGACCACACCGGTTCCCGTTTTTTTCTTCTCTTCGGGTATTCCATTAGTTGTCGACAACCGTCGTCGGTCCTGTTGCCTCCAATGCGTTTTCGGCCACGAAATCCACGCGTCCATTCAGGAATGTCAAAAATCAATGCGCACACATACAAGATACCACTTTGTAACATAATGTAATATTAAAGCTTTATACGATGTAGCCACAAGTAATATAACCGATAGTCTAAATATTATTTCCAGATTATATATTAAATATATATACATATAATATTATATTCTTTTTATGTCAGTCATTTGTGAAAACCTTTTATCACCCGTAGATGTAAACCTAACTCTGGCCTGTACACAAAAGCCAAATTTTACACCCTCTCAGTCTCTTCGTTTTCATTTTGTTTTCTCTCAAGCTAGACTCATCTACGTTTAAGGGATTTCTTTCTTTCTGACACTGGTGTGGACGTTTTGGAAAAGCTTAGGGTAAGCGCAATGGTAAGCTTGGCTCAAGACGATCCACACACATGTTTCGCGTCAATTTCTTTCTCCTCGAGGAGCTTAGGATTTCCGATCGTGCAGATTCGATCGGGGTTCGCTTGATAGACGTCTGCGTATGCAAATCACGTGGCGAGTCGATCGAGGAACTCGCGATCGGCTGCACGGGTCTCAAATCATAGTCACACTCGGTGTGCTTAGCGACCGAATAAACAGAACGGATACATGTAACAATCAGCAATTATACTGTCATAATAATTCTGTATTGTTATATTGCTTCCGAGCGAGTCAGTCGATTAGCCATTGTTATTGCCAAGGTCTGCCAAGGTATTTCAGTGATACCTTATATGGACAGTGACCAAAATCGTTTGTTTCGTAATTCTGGGGTACGAGAAAAGAATTTTAAGGTATTTAGTAACGTAGCTGTAGCCCGTAGATCTTTACAAAGAATTTTTTCTCGGTACAGTCCGATGCACCCCTCCGTGTATTATCGATCATTCTTTCGTTTTGCGTATCGTGATTTAGTTTGTATCATCACACAGTGCGATCGTTTCGAAATTACGCGAAGCGTCGTTGTAGATTCGACGGAAATTTACATAGGTCGGAAACGAAACTGAAACAGCGCATGCCATAAAATCCGGTGCATCCGGCTGAGCATCCCGGTCTTCGAAAGCGAAACTAAACGAACGAGAAAGTAAACGATATTTCTATTTTCCAAATTGGATCCGAGTTTGGTGTTGCTTTTCGAATCAGGGATGTTGAGTAAACGATGAATACTAACAACATAACACCAGTACCTTAAGATACAACCGATAGTCCCTTAATGTTACACGCTCGTAGATATTTATTAATATTTTTTTAAGTAGATCATTTTAGTCCGTAGACTTAAGTATCCGCATCATTATAACGAAATGTATATATACATATATATATATTTACATTGATAACATGATTATTTCAGTATTGTAATGTGTCTAACACCGATGTATTTTATTACTTGCTAAATATACTGTATTGGGTGCCTTTTGTAGCGAAGTCAAACCTTTAATTTGTCTCGTGATGTCCTACGTTCCTCTTTGAATCACAAATTGTAAATAATGTGTAAACATGGCTTGTTTTCTGTACAAAACCTCGCGTAGCAACTGAATTTAACCAATGTACCATACTTCCACGAGAAGACACAGAGTATTTACATTCCCACTCCTGTTGTTGTCCGTTAACTCATAGGTATTGGTCGAAAACGGTAACGAAGATCGGTGGCAGCCAATCAGCGGACTGCAGCAAGAATGGGGATGTAAACACGCTGTGCTTTTTTCTCGTGGAAGGACGATACATACATGTGGTGATACTTGCAATCGCAATGTATCGTATCGAAATATCGATCAATGCACGCGGTGGTACGTCAATCGATTGATGTGTCCAGAGTCGGTCCAGAATTTTCGCAAAACGTGTAGCGTGAAGTGCAGTGTTTATTAGTAATGTTTTGTGTCTATTTGTAGTGTCAATCGTTTTATTCGTAAACTTTATTTACAAGTAATTTTAGGCTGTCAGTTTTTGAGTACAACTGACACATAACATTTCGTGTAAATGCGTAAGAAGCTTACAAAAGTTTATTTTATTAAGTAACGCGTGTGTTTCATTACATCAAACCCTGCACAGAAGCGAAGTGCAAATCGTTTTCGCATTAACGTAAGTATTTAGAAATATATAACTAACGCTATATAATTGTCAAACATAACATTTGCAATAACCTAGTTTTAATCGATCTATCACATTCGATTGATTAATATAATTGTTTGTGAATAATGTGCATGGCTATATGCCAATGTCTTCGTACAATTATGATAAAAAGATTTGATGTTCCCCATGACTTAAAAGAATATTCAACAAGGACCTTCGTGATCTTAAAAGTAAGGCATGGTCCCGGAAAGAACATTTTGCAATCTTTTGTATAGTAGCTTAATATATCTTGCCTCGTAACATATGCATATAATTTGAACAATTTAACATGTTTACTTATAACATAAGAATAATTTGTGATGTTCTTTAATTTTATTTGTAATATTAAGAAAGATAATATCAGTTGTTTGACATTAAATAATATTACAGGTATTCTTCTTCGTTACTTCAATATCGAATTTCTGTATGTGTCACAAATTTTTCTTGCTTTCCATTAAATTTTCAGGCAGAGATGTTGATTTTTGTATCGATCTGGGTTCAGTTAAACTTTGCTGTGATGTGCTTTTCGATTTTTGCATTTCTAGTTCCTTTTTCTTTAAGAAAGATGCTCCAGTAAATCCTGTGCATGTTACAAACATTGTAACCATTGTAAATACGAAATATAATATTATACGGAAATGATAGAACATACCTAAAATACCACAACCTATTGCTGTAAGCCCACCAACTTTCAATCCTGCTAATAAACCAATTGGCCCACCAACACAAGTCCCAAGTAAAGCTCCTGCTAGGGGATAAGCAGTAATTTTATACTTTGCAGCTTTTTGAAGGAATCTTTCACCTTGTTCTACATTTACACTTGTTACTTCAATATTGTCTCCTGCTGCGTTCACTAATTCTTTTTGGTCCTATTTATTTTAAAGGAACATTATTTTAGAACTATACCTGCACAATGGAAAATATAAACTACGTAGATTAAGTAACATACATCCACAATCTTATTGAATTCAATGAAAAGCTCCTGTAGTTGTTGAACATCTTCTTGTAGGTTGTTCCAGGCATGCAGACATGCCTGATGACGTTGCAAGTCTTGTTCTTCTTCCTGCAACTGCATATATCTATTGTCAAGTGGGTGACTTGTGGCCTGATCTTCCTCTTTGGGTGACTGTGACTGGGGCACAGACAAATGCATCTCCATCTCTATACATGTGTATGTACAATTTTATTATTGTTTAATTGAAATTACTTGTAAATTTAAAATTACTGGAATTAACCCCTTAGCTCATGCTCGAATCTAACTGCTTTGAAAAATGATATTTGTTTAATTTAACGGTTTAATATTGTTTCTCACCTAAGTAATCTTTAATTGCATTTAAAATGCTTGCTCTAGCATTGGCAGTCAGTTTGTCAAATTGATTTATATCAGAATCAAGAACTTGAGTTCTCAGAGTATCCATTTGATACAGCAACTCCTTTAGCTGTTTTATTATTCTGGATACATTTACGTGTTCCTTATGCATTTTGTCCCAATCATGTTGCATTTGATACTGCAAAGACAAAGGATATTGGTGCCGAATGAAAGATTTCACTTAAACAGCACTCACATTTTGAATGTTAATCTTGTGTCTTTTTAACAAATCCACATGATGCGGTATAGCAACATTAAAATTATTAATTTGGATCTCTAATCGTCTAATTGGCTGCTTCAACGAAATATATTCCGTCGGGGACGACATGTTCCCAATATATCTGTTGTTCTGTACAAAGAGTATTATCTTTTATTATTCACATCAGCTTCTCGACAATTCTTAACCACAATATCCTAGTAACATGTTCGTGGATATATTACACAATAGACGCGTTTCTCAAATTAAATATTATAACTCCGTCTCAGTCAAAAAATTAACGGTTCATATTATTTCGATATCAGAACAGTTCATGTCACAAACAATTTATTTTGGTGCTGTCTGGAGCTCGTAAAAATAACCAATCAGCTGATTATTTGTACGCAAGTATACATAGTCATTGACGTAGTAACGATGCCATCTCTCTCAACCAGCGAGATTCATTTCATTCATGAGGATCGAACATAGCATGCATAGATGGCACCATTTGTACAGTTTCGATGCTCTTTCAAATTGTTATTTAACACTAAACCTACCGTGACCGGTCAAATGACCGTTTTTAAAATTTCGTTTAGAATTTCTAACAGACAATATTATTTTAGCGCCATTTAACTTCACGACTTTTCTTATAGTATACGTACAATGAATTTTACAATATTCACTTCTAATATTATTGTTTATTTTCTGAGAAAAATATGTAGTCTGTTTTGCCTACCACGACTGGTCATCTGACCGGTTGAACGATTTATGTTTTTTTGTAAAAAACTGGACATTTGGTACCAAATTCTGGTTAGCTTCCGATGTAAATAGGAAATATATGTATAGTAAAGACAAAAGGAGAGAATTTACAGTTCCCACTGTCTTAGAACAGTCTAACAACGCGTATTAAAAATAGTTAAACTTTAGACGCGTTTAGTTTCGAAATTATTAGTGTTTTATTAATTATTGAGGCATCATTAGAAGCGGCAAAACCTACCCTTTAAAATGGTTTTTGGTTTTTGTCGATCCGACTTTCCATTTTCGAGATATCGTAATTTATGTAAAAGGTAATTTTTAAAATTCTGCTCTCGGCCTTAGAAAAGGCTATTAACGCGCATTGAAAATACTAAAAACTTTAGACGCGTGCAGTTCCGAAACTACTAGTGTTTTATTAATAATTGAACCACTGTTAGAAGCGGCAAAGCCTCCCCTTTAAAATGGCT
Source organism: Colletes latitarsis (assembly GCF_051014445.1). NCBI lineage: Eukaryota > Metazoa > Arthropoda > Insecta > Hymenoptera > Colletidae > Colletes > Colletes latitarsis. The sequence goes on along the minus strand of NC_135139.1, from coordinate 16,920,295 downwards.
TTTGGTTTTTCTCGATCCGACTTTCCGTTTCGGAGGTATCATCGTGTAAAGACAATCGTAATTTTTAAAATTCCGCTACGTCTGACTCTCCGCCTTATGAAAGCCTATTAAAAATACTAAAAACTTTAGATGCGTGTAGTTCCGAAACTATTAGTGTTTTATTAATTATTGAGGCATTGTTAGAAGCGGCAAAGCCTCCCCTTTAAAATGGTTTTTGGTTTTTGTCGATCCGACTTTCCGTTTCGGAGATATCGTAATTTATGTAAATGGTAATTTTTATAATTCGACTATCACTGTCTTCGTCTAGCAGAGTCTAACCCAGACCTCTTTGTCGCACATGCGTGGTGCTGACCTACCCCGCGTACGTGACTGTCGTGACCTAGTTTCAGCGTAGTATTTCCAAGAATTTACTACGCATTGTTTACTATCTACGCGCGCGCGAGATCAATGAACTCGCGAGCGCACAACGAAACTTAAACAAACCCTATCTCTGAAACTAGCCACCGCATCGACTTGAAATTAAAATCGCTATATCTCCGAAACTAATTACGTTATCGACTCGTACGAACGCTCATTTTAAAGGGCTTTTCATCCTTTACCTAATGATCATATCACCTACTACAATTTTTGCTATCTTCTATGTTTATTTTGATATTTAATTTGACGCTACATACCCAAAGAAGTTTCAGCAATTTCTACTGATCGTACGACTAGTGTACGATAAAACTGGACCATAAATTGTTTATTTAATTGAAAATGAATTTAAATACAGGATGTTTGCGTAATTACTAGGCAGCACTTTTTCTTAAATAGTTCTTTTTTCTAGAACTAACTACGGTATCGACTTGGAACAAAATTCGTTTTCAAGGGCGTTTTATCTTCTTTCCGATGAATATTAAAAAATTTTTTCACATAAAAGAAAAGAACATCTTACGAATAAACATCAAAACACAAGTTTCTATACATATAATGTAAAAATTAGAAGTATGTTGCCTCGTAAAAGAAAAAAAGAAAGATTGGTCATTTGACCGGTCATGGTAGGAATGGGTATACATGCAGTGTCGGTAGGTTCAGTGTTAATATCGAAGGCTGTTTACTGCTCCACATAATGGTCGAGAATTAGGATTTGTTAGGTTGCAAAATAGCCTTAGTGTTCGCCTTGCTTTTAGTATACCTCCTCTATGCACATTTTGCGTTTAAAACCACTGTATAAGTAAAAACAATACAAATAAATTTCATTCCCCCCGTTTCACTGGTTTCTCCACGAAGAATCGTCCTGTTGCCGGCCTTGTCATGATTTTTGACGCATCTCATTTCATGCGTACAAATTCGAGTTCTATTAGAGCAAACAATGGGAAAAATTTAAATGGGAGATTCTAGAGGCCAAAATAAGACGAAAATCAAGAATACCAATTCGTTGATGGAGGCTTCGTTGAAAAGTTATTAACGTTTAAAGTTCCGCCTGTACTGAATTTTTTTCTCGAAAATACGTAGGATTTCGAGGGTATGTCTATTCACCAAAAATGATTGTAATCGACCCCCGCAACTAAAAATATTTTTTCCCAGAATGATTTGAAATTTTTGAATTTAATTTTTTAATAACGAAGCGTCAATCAAGAAATTGATACTCTCGATTGTCGTCTTATTTTGGCTTCTAGAATCTCCCATTTAAATTTTTCCCAGGGGTGGTCGAACACCCTGTATAGTGCAGCTCGGCCAGCAACGGTAACCAAAAAGTCGCGGAACGCTGTTTCGAAAGGACGTACGATCTTGATGAGTTTCACGAGGGTCCGCCGAATGTACAATTCGGTATAAAGCCGATGAAGCTTTCGGTAATGAAAAACCGATTGCGACCAAATAGGCTCCGGGCTGCCGGTGACGTGTAATCGAGTCTTCTCTTCCGTCCCTTCACCATCCCTCCTAGCCAACCACTCTCGTTTCGCCTCTTTCCCGTTCCCTCCTTTTTCCAGGCCGCCGTCCTGCTAGCTTCCATTAACCACCATACGTCATATATACCGCGGGGATCTGTTCTGTCCCGGTTCCCGGTGACCTTTCATTTCAAACAGCATTCAAATTACCATGGGCTATCTCAATATTCCGTCCTTTGAGCCTTTGTCACCGGCTGGATAGATGAACAACTCTTCCCTGGTGTTTCTGACGTCGTGCCTTCTTCTTGTGGATCACTTCTCCGACACCAAAGATTTCATGAGAGTCACACCAAGTCACTTTTTGCCCTCGATTTCGCCAAAATAGAAATAGAAGTAGGAAGGTAGAAAAGGAAAGGAGGGGTGCGTTCCGTCCGGGCCTGCTAGTGGACTCATCAGTAAGGCTTTCTAGCAGGCCCTGCCTTAGACGACTGGGATATTGGGAAGTCGATCGAGGAATGTATATACATATAGCAACCAAGGGGTCGGTCGAGCGCTTGTGAGAGCGCGACCCCTCTGGTGGCAAGCATGGGAGGCGACGCCAGATACTCGAAAAAGGCAGTTTAAAAAATGCTTAAATTGCCTCGATGGAAATATTTTTGATTTGTTTGTGAAAAATACTATAATATTAGAAAATGTTGAACGTAGACCTATTTGGACAATATTTTCCTGGTTATTGTTCACCACGTGCCATTGTTTTATCGCTCGTCCACCTGTCTGTTTTCGAGCCATCTCTTGGCCGAACAAAAATAGTGGTTCCTCGAGGAATGGAAAGGAATAACTGTATGTTGACATAAGATGTCGGGACTGTGAATACTCCGAAAGGTAGATAAAATTCCGACGATCGTTTGGTTTATTTTTTCTACCTTGTAAATGTCAGGTGGGCGAAAGGGCAGAATAATGGAAACAGAATGGTGTTTGTGTGAAATCTTATTATACGGAATGACTTATATTTGAAATGAGATCTGCCGATTGTGTTTGTAAACGTTATACAAATAATATTGCGTTATATTGAAATAATATAGCGATATCAGCCGACAGTAGTGGCAGAGAATCTCGAGGATAGTTAAAGTAAAATAACGTTGTCTTTATTGAAATAACAATTATGAACGAACATATTCTCATTTGAGGAGCAGTGCAAAGAGATAAGGAATATAATAATATAATTTATAATGAAAACTTTGAACATCATTGAATGTTCTTTTTCCTTTTTCTTTCAGATCTTATTAGATATTTGTGTGCCGATGTTCTTTCAACGTTCACCGCTGTTTATTTCGCCGGCGGTTTGTCTTGTTCGGCCCGTTAATTAGGAACTCGAATTTCAAGGCTCTAAAGCGGAGTTTAGGTATAAATTCGGAAGTGGTATTATCTCGTAACAAAGGCACGTGCTCGGCATTTGAACTGCTCCCGAGATCAGCTAGGAACAGTCGCAACTACTCTCCGTTTGCTTGTTCGCGCGTATTCAATAAGCCGTATGCGAAATCGAATATTTTATCTCGTGCGGAAGACTAGGATCGATACGACAGCCGTAAAAATTCATTACATTTCCAGCCATAGTAGTTTTACGTAGCTTTTTCGAGGGTACACTGTGCAATGGATGTTACGATTAAGGATATAAATAATAAACTTCTGAGAAGACCCGAAAACACGTTTACGGAAAACGTAGTCTTAGAAGAAGTTTTGTAATGTGTTTTGCAACAATAAAACAGAGCATTGTTTTATTCTGTACTTATTTAAAATTAAAAGGAGTGAAGTGGCTCTTAAAAGTTAGAAATTAGATTGATATAATTTGTCAAATGACATTAAATGTCAGTATATGAAGTGTCATCACAACCAAGGAGGTAGATAGCTTATTATAATCATTTATATTTGTTCCTTTTTTTTTTAAATAAGAAGATACAAAAAGTAAAATGGTTTTTAAAAATTATTTTCCTCATGATATATGAGTGCGTTAAGTAATAGTTTCTAACAAAGATTTAGGAAGGGAACTAAAATTGCAATCATTAGTATTTGTTTTGTGTGCTATGACACATAGTTCAATGTAAATTTTTTGTCTATACTTTATAGTTGTAACGATGTAACGCAAATAAGTGCTGATGAATCTTGAAACAAAGTAAGGTATTGCCACATGTATTAATGGTACACTGATTCATTTCGATGCACGTTCGTATCCTTTCCTCTCGTCGAATCCATAGCTAGTTAGGGGCCTGTACCAGCCTGATTGCAGGCGAGCACGCTGCATTTCAATGGGCAATGCCTTCTTATCCTCCTGCACACAAAGCTCGCTCTCGTTGCACGCCTCCACTTTTCCTCTTCTTTTCTATCTCGTTTCCCCTTCTGCTGTCGAGCTAATTGTTTTAAAATCGAAGTGATCGCCCTCTTACCTTCGTTATTATCCTTCTTTGTTCCTTGATACGCTACATTTTCTCTTTCGGCGTTGGAAAAGTATTGCAACGTGCATTATGCGAATATTTATACCTTCCCTTTTGGTCCTGACGGTGACTTACATATGTGTATTACGATATTTTAATGATAACAAAATTATTAAAATCTCCAATTCGTTGCAAATCAATTGTCGATTCGAGTGTACTCGAGTACGATACAGATATTTGGTGATTAAAGGAAGTAGAATGTTTGCAGAAGAGATACGCGAGAGATGAGGTGACGAGATGAAAACTAAGAACGGAAATAGGTAGAAAGACATTGGAGGAAGTACTGAGAAAAGAGGAAGGAAGCATTTTAGCAAGAAAAAGTGAGAGCAGACAGGAGACTAGTCGGAACGGGAAGAGGAGATGAAAAGTTTTATGAGCGAAGAGGTATATTGGTGGTAGAAGCTGAAAGAAGAAGAAGGGTAAGACAAGATGCGATGATAGAGTTAGAGCACAGAAATGAGGATGTACAAGAAGAGGATAAAGAAAATGGAGGGGAATCATAACAATGTACACAAGGAAATGAGGACACCAGGTGTCCCTAGGTATCTGAAGGAAAAGGGGAAAATAGAGAAGATGAGCAATATAGAACGAAACGAGATGGGAAAGATGGAGGTGGACAAATGCGTGGGTGGCAAAATGAGACGTGGGATCGCGTGATAGAGCGATAGACGCGTCGAAGAAGGCAGAGTAATTTTTATTTTTATTTTTAATACCGGACGAGAGTGAGGTGTTGGTGCAAAAAGTGAGAAGAGTGACTTTAGACCGTGTTTTGCCCACTGTAGCAAGACTCCAATGGAATCCACTTCCAGGGACGGGGAAAATTAATCCGAATGGAGCATTAGTTCGTGGAACGTGGGGCATCGCGTCATTAGCGCGTCACGATGTAAACCGTGCTCGCGATGCGCTCGGTTATTCATGAACTTGTTACCGGACGGTCCGAAACGGTTAAACTTTCGGGAACAAGCCTCCCGGTGGCCGGCCCTATTATTGTCTTATACATGTATATATTATGCCCCGCATATTCTATCATCACGCAGCGCGTTAACGGCGGCCGCGTCTCCGTTTAAAATTTGCATACAAAGCCCCGTGAACGCCCTTCTCGCGTTTCGCCGCTTTTCATCAAACTTCGCCGCTTTTCGCGTTAAACCGCGCCGTTGGAAAATGAACTTTCCGACGATGCGACGCGGCGCGTGTCAATTTTCCGTCACCGCGCGCGGTCGTGAAATCGTTTGGACGTAACGCGGTTAGGAAGAGCGACTACTTTTTGCGCCAGGATGTAGTATTTTCGTAAAGACCTCGCGAGATTGCGTTGTCGCCTAGAATTTCCACCCACACGCGAGCTTTTTATTTCTCGCCCGACCGGATATTGCTCTCCTTTGAGATCATTTCTCAATTCCTCCGCGGTAATCCGTTTCCGATCCGCTTCACTCGTAAATATGGCGATATTTTTCCGTTCGTTTATTTTGACAATCGATGCTACCGACAGCCATTAATTACGGTAGGTGCACGTTCCGTTTAAACGGTATGACACTGTTCAGATTGAAACTTGGATATGGGGTCTACGGCGATGTTTCAGCATACTTGTTGATTTAGAGTTTTTTGGTAATTTTTTTTCTTTAAATTGTGGCGTCGCCTCCAATGCTCGCCACCAGAGTTGCTATATACAGGGTGTTCGGCCGCCCCTGGGAAAAATTTAAATGGGAGATTCTAAAAGTTAAAATAAGACGACAATAACGAATATCAATTTCTTGATTGACGCTTCGTTATTAAAAAATTAAATTAAAAAATTTCAAATTGTTCTGAAAAAATTATTTTCGGTTGCGGGGGTCAATTCCAATCATTTTTGGTCAACGGACATACCCCCGAAAACCTACTCAGTTTCGAGAAAAAAATTCATTATTGAAAATTTTATGTCTGACCATAGCGTTGATATGTTTCACTGAAATTTCATGCGTATCTTTAAAACATCATAACTTCTGAACGGATTGGACGATTTTAATGTTTAAAAATGCAAACTACGCGTATTTTGGCGGAGAATATGTACAAATCGTAAAAATATTCGAAAAGTTGGTCCTTGGCCCCACAAAATGAGAAAAACCCCATAAAAATGGTCCAATTTTCAAACAGTAATAACTCCTACAATTGTAAATATATTTCAATGAAACTTTTTTCTGATGTAGAACTCATGGGTACCTACAAAAAAGTATTAGACAATTTTTCTGTAGGGCGTCAAACAAAATTACTAAAAATGAAAAAGGAATTTTTAAGAAAAATCGACAGGGGGTAGGTGTCTAAATTTTTCGGCGAAAAAAAAATTTTCCAAATCGTTCTAAAAAAATTATTCTTAGCTAGGGGGGTCAATTACAATCATTTTTGGTCAATAGATATACCCCAAAAATTCTAGGTATTTTCGAGAAAAAAATTCTTCACCGAAAATATACTATGTGAAAATGTTTCTATAATTTTTTAACAAAGCCTCAATCAACAAATTAGTATCCTTGATTTTCGTCTTATTTTTACCTCTAGAATCTACCATAAAAATTTTTCTCAGGGGTGGTCGAACACCCTGTATATACAATCCTCAACCGACTTCTCAATATCTCAGTCGAGTTCCTAGCCGCACAAAGCAGCACCACAAAATTATAATTGCTAACTTTGAATGGGAATGTTTCCAAACAATTGGATCAAAAATGACCACTTTTAACACCTTTCTTTATATATACAAACTTATTTGACTTGTGTTAATTTTGATGTGGCCAATTTTATTATGTCACCACTTATGAAACTTCGTAGGGAGGAAATAGTTTATGGCGAGAGTCAGAGTGGGTAGAGCGGCCTTGATGGGCCAAAATATTCGGCATCGACCTCAATGTAAGACACTTAGCAAGCTCTGGAACGTCTTCCATTTCTCTTGCTTCCGTGCTTCACAACTGGATGCTACAGGAGAGTCCACGATATCGTCAATTGCGCGGAAACTCTGGTAGCCGCGTTGAAAGCTTCTCCGAGGCAGCGTCTCGCCAATGGAAATTACCACATTTTTTCGATTACCATCGCGACGTCCTTTTTCCCCCGGAGACGGACAGACGGAAACATTCCTCTTCCTTTCGGATCATCGACAGACACGAATGTTGGAGACGCGTCGTTGTCGATGGCAGATCCTTTTTCTTCCGTCGGGCCGATTTTCAAGAGGGAATCGGTTTCATCGGATGCAGATTTAATGCCGTGCACGACGGAAAACTGATAGGTACCCATTGAATATCGGGCTTATATCGGTGGACGGCGATACTTTATACGGCGTTATTGAAATATCGTCGCGAAGAGAATTATTGCCACTCCCGCGCTATGTTTCTCTCTCTTGCACGCTAATACCGAATGTTCTACGAATTCTTGGCGAGCACAGATACATGTACAATGCCCGCAAAAAGGCGGCAGTAAATCGTACGTGTCGTTTTATTCCAGTTTTCACTTCAAAGAAAAGGATTATGCTCTTCGATTTAAGTTCGTCCCTGTATTTTCAAAATATACCAATAATTAAGTATCGCAGTTTGATATTTTATAAAATCAACTCCATCTATTTATAAATACCATATCTGCAGTCATAAATTTAAGATTTCAAGTATACAAAATTTGAGAATTTTACGGTACGCATTTCTGACGCGTCTCTATATTATTCCGATCTGGAAACTTGTTAAAAATGACTAACACGCGACGATAATTGCCAGGATGAATTTGATCATTTCTTTCGAACGACCGTGTGATTATTTGGGAGACAGTTTGTCATCGGAGTACGTGTTTTAATCGAGCTCATTATTTTCAGAAAATTTCGGTTCCCCCTGTACGGTAGACTGGTTAAATCGGATATCCGACGAAAATCAGCAACCAATTTACCTGTATATGCCCGAACGACCTTTCGGCCGATCAATCTGTTTCGGACACTCGAATTAGTCGTTTGCATGAATTAATTCGTGCGAGCATAAAGTATTTCCTGTGTTTTATTGGCAAATTCGCGCGAAACCGTCGAAAGTTCCATTCTCAACTGTGATCGAAACCGAAAAAGGACATTACTTTCAACGAAGCGTAGCAGTTAACTAAACTATTCTCGAATATCCTGAAATATAATTAGCGATACGTTGATTGTTCGGATATTAATACGTTTGAAAATGTTTCCACGATATTTACCTTTTCACTTAACTCTATAGCATCATGTACGATGCATGTGTTGCTGAACATTCAATCAAGTATACATGAACAACTGGAAACTAAATTGAAGTTTTTCGAGCAAGAAAGAAAAGAAAAAATCGTTTGGTTAAAAACGCAGTTCGACGAATGATCACGGTCGAATGTAACGAGGTCAGAGTTCTAATATCCTGTTCAGGAAAATCCGAGGAAAAATGTCACTCAATTTCAGGAGTGATATTCGCAGAAAAATTCATCTTTCCCCGTTGTTGAAACCGTCATTTATGATATTGAAATTGCGATGGCTTTGTCGGTAATTGCCCCGGCGCCTTGCTATCGGTTCAGTTTCCGTCGACGATGCATATATTCGCGAGACCTTTATTTATTGCTCCCATTACCGTACTATTTTTTATTCTCAACAACAGAGTAAAATTCATCGCGTCACAATTTCTACCGAGGCTCGTTAAAAAATATACTTTTTGATATCGATTGCGTTTCTATCGCGAAAAGAATATACGTAAAAGAATATTGATCCGGAAACGCCAGGAGTTTAACGTGATTTAACTGGACGTTATCGGAGTTGTATATTTGCCAAGGGTGTATCGTTACGACGCTGGGGTAAAATAGATTCCGGACTATGAAAGAACAAATTCGCCGCATTTAAGGATAACGTATCGCTACTTGCCGCGCCATTTCCGTCGGCGAGTAAATAACGCGGCGGTTGCTTCCTTTTATCACGGGCGATGAAATTAAATTCTTTTGTCATTGTTCAAGCTAGATATATAGTTCGATGCCCCGGGTAGCCAACGGCCGCTGTTTATCTCTGCTTGATTAATGAACAACCCGGCTCTAACGCCGCTGTATCTAAGAATTACACGTGTATACATCGTTCCCTTTTCTTCGCGCGAATTTCCCTCCGATTCTTTTCACCCGTCTCCTTAATGAACATAGATGCTCCTTTTACCGATAAACTTTAAAAACCTCGCGATAATCACGGCGATTACAACCTCTGAGCGACTAGAAAAATGATGCTGAGCGACTGGCATTTTATATTACCTGCTGAGATAATTTATCGATTTGTTTATTAGTTCGCGTTTAGAATAACAGCACTGATCAGAGAATAAAATATACCTCTTACACATGTATAAATAATTTACGATTCAGACAAAATAAATAAATTTTCCTTAAATCTATAATTCAATCTTGAATTTCAATCAAGAGAGAATGAAGTATAAAGAATGTCGGGAGCCGCTAAGGGTTAAGTGCCGCGGGTGTTTGCAAACAAACGCTACGATCGAATTCCTAAACGGAGCAACATCGCGCTAATCGTACCCGAGGCTCGTCAGCCAATTTCCAACAGATTTCAGACAAATCTGAGCGGGACTGGCGACCGAAACCGCGCGGTAATTCTCCGCAATTTCGGTAGTCCTTTCAAACACCGACTCCTATAGAACGTCCCGTTGCCCTGTCGCGCAAACATTTGTCGAATCGCTCCACATCGTTAACGACGCCGCAACGCGGGTCAGTCGGACGCGAGTTTGCGAGTCCTCTGCGGAGATGATCGCGCGCTGGATAATGGAGGCGGTGTGCGTTAGCCAGTAATCAAACGGTCATCGATGACTCGCGTATTAATTAATTCCCCGGACGGCCGGTGTAACAATAGCCTAATTCGAAGGTTACGCCGCCGCCAGCCAATCGTGCGAGAGTGGAGGCAGTGAAAATCGGTCACCCGTACTGGATTATGCGCCAGTAGTTGCGGACTTGATGGTCGGACAGAAGTTGTGGCGTCGCTGGCCAGACAGTAGTTAGGCACCAAACGGTCAGACAGTAGTCGCGCGCTAGTTTGGTCGGACCATAGGTATCGCGTAGGACCGGTCACTTGCTATCTTTATATTTATTTAACACATTGACTGCTGGACCAAAATTATTATTTTAGACAATAGTACAGTAGTACTTATATTTGCAATCTAAAACTTATGAATCCATACATTTTGCATACCTATCGATAACAGTCACAAACAAATGAAACGAAAATACAGGCGTCTACGAAAACAGAAACAAGTCCATAACAACGGAGTAGGGTATCGAAAGCGAAGAGATGAAACGAATAAAGAGACACCGATTAAGAGGCGAACAATCGAACGCGTAAATTGAGGAAATAGCCGGGCCAGCGAGAACGATTGAATCGACGCGTATAAAAACAGAAAAGGAGATAGCGACGGCAAGACAATTAATCGAGAAGGTGAAACAATTAAATCAACAAGTACTGGGCTGGCACAGAGGCAGGCAAACGATATTCGAGAATCATCTGATCGGAAGAACGGGAACGAAACTTTGACCGTCGACGCAATTCAGGGCTCGTGCCGCTTTTAATGTCGGCGAAATTAATTAAATGCCAACGAAGGACAGGGAGGCTATGCAAGGTGGCTGGCTCAATGAGAAGCGCGACGAGCCCTCGGTTCCACGGACTTGCACCCGCAACTTCCACCCAACCCTTGCATTTCACGCTTGGACGATTTCGCGCCCAACAGAGGACACGTAACTCCGTCCCCCCCCCCCCCCCCCCCGGATCCTGATCTTCCCTCCTTCTCCGTTGCTCTTGAATCCGCTGAACAGGGTCGCTCGTCGGCTTATCAATGAGAAGACGATTGTATTGAGTAAATAGCGGAGTGGAGTTTCGAATAGAGTACACCGAGGGGAGGTCGCTTTTGGAAATGTAGTCTCCTAGTTCCTCGAAGATTCGATTACCCGGTGCTTCTGTCGCGACGCGGAGACGAGCTACGAGAACCTTGTTCTATAGGACGACCAGCCGAAGTCTGTTCGGAGGATCTATAGTTCGATCCTTGGTCTTGCCTCTGGCCTATTGTTAACTCGTATCGACAGAAATACAGGGTATATCGTAACACGTAGCTCCCACTTTGGACGCGAAAACAATGAAGTTTATACTGCTGGATGAAATTGTTGGGCACTGTCGCCGACGTACGAATATAACATTGAATATAATTCGTCCGCGGTATAAACTACGATAATAAATAATAAATACTAAACTAACCGCGACAAAGTGACGCTTCTTGGTTTGCTGTTGAAGTTCCCGACGACAAGCAACTGGAGCACCGTTTGATCAACTCTTAATATCCGCAACATCAGCCGCTCTCTGAAACGTGGTCCCGCGGTCCCAGAACTAGTTTCGCAGTCTCGATTCTCCGCTTAATTTTCGGAACTCGAAAGTCATAACGTAGGATCCTAACGTCGTATTTACACGGTGAATACGGCACCGGGCAAGCGTAACTTCGACGTTCATGAGCGTGGCTGGGAACACGGTCGATGTAGTGGAGTGAGACCGCCATACCCAATGCGGATACTAATGGTGTAGCAGTGCCAATAGAAGTACCCTGGCTCTGTACCTGCCTAACAATAAGTATTAATTACATTTCTAACGCGTGCCAGGTACGTTTATGCACTAACACGTTTAAACATCTCTCTCTCTCTCTCTTTCTCTGTGTCTGTCTTTCGAAAGGCACGTGTCGCGGGGGCGAAAATTTCGTGTAGCAGCGGTTTGTCGTTGCCCGGCGGGACAGTCGAGGATCCGAATTTCTCTACGGTTGGTTAAGGCGATTACGGTTACCCATTGAGGCAATAGCCAATTAAAGGTATCTTCGACCGAACTTGTGTTAAAGACTTCCTGGATTGCTATGAAATTTTGATGCTGGCTAGCGAAGGGCTGGGTCTTGTCTTTGGGGCGATTTGCTTAATAAAAACTAGACTCTGTTCGAAATGGAACACCCAAGAGAAAATTCACGATCAAATATGTTTGGAGTGCAGAAGTATTATCTGAGTTTATAGTCTGTGATTTAGAAGGATCGGAAGACACCAGAGTCCAGGGACACCCTGTATATGAACAGTTATTATAATATTCTTGTACACACGCAACGTCAGTACGCATACACAGAGTTCAGTTTCGTGTAAGCACCGACTCCAACTTCGTCCCAATCATACCTTCGCGCAGTTAACTTACCTCATGCTCTGAACTCAAAATACATAATAGCTTGGAGCTTAGATGTATAGCTATGAGGGGTACCATGAGATGCCAGAGGCTCAGCCTCTACTCTATGTTCCTCTTAATTGCGTGTCTGTTAGACAAGACCGTGCATCGATCAATAGATGACACCTGCTGTAGATAAATATTGTATATTTTTACGTACATTTAGAACTCTTCTTGTTTCATTTTCTCAATTTCTCTCGTTCCATATTTAAGTAACGTAAGGTATGGAAACGTGGGATTTTAATTAAACTCGTTCCCTTTAGATATTTTCTAGTTGCAAAACGGATAAAGTCCTAGTATGCCAAAAACAAGTTACGTTCTTATTAAAACTAATTGCATTCTGTATGCTTAATAACTGACTTTCGTGTCTGGATCTCAAGGTAGATTCGAGAATACGTAGGAAGGCATTATAATAACAGCAATTTCTGAGCTATTTTAGCTGTATATTTAGGACCACGGTCTTGATGAAAATGAACATTTGTTCTCGCATTTCCATTGTCGAGCAAAAACAGCTACCCACGACGCTGGACCGAAAAAAGGAGCTGTAAATGAGTCGAATGACAATGATCTTGCCGTAGAAAATGCGTTTAATGGCCCTAGGGTAAACGGTCTCTGGAAAGATTAAAACCTCCAACGTTGTTTCGTAGATGATTCGTTACGAAACTTTAAACGCGTTTCTCTTGAAACCATGTTCTTCAAACTTCTCGAATCACTTAGAAATTTTGAATGGTTGCTCTTAATTATAATTTCTTCAGTTACAATTATGGAATCTTTGGTGAGAGTTATTTCATAATGTTTAGAATACTGATTCTCAATATTTTTAAATACGTTTCTGTCATCTCTTGAGATTTGAGATACTTCGAACTTCCGTTAACAATCTCTCTGCGTTCAAATTTGTACAAAGTCTTAAAAATTGAAAGATCAATCATGGATATAATCACCACGCGGTATTCGGAGCTCGTCGAAGATACTTACTGGCCGGAAACCGTCCGTCGACAGCAGACACCGTTCTTTATTCCGATAAAGGGAAACTTGGCGCCGCTTGGCGCGAATACCTCCGCCTCTTAATCGGCCCGGGCGCGAAAGACAGAGAAAGAACGTCGAAGTTTCGTCGTCGCGCAGCGAGAACGGGACTTTTCCATATATGTTAAGTGCCAGGTGGCGTCGTCGGCCGTTTTGTCTACAGAGAAACACGACAAGTCGAGGAAATCCGAAAGGGGCCGATGGTAAGTTTCTTTCACGGCGTAACAGCGGGGGAAACGCGTTCGCCGGGGGTGCAACGGGGGTAGGTGAAAAGCGGAAAGAGGGTTCGCGAGCCGGCGGCACCAGCCCTGGCCGAGCCTCGTGAAATTATTTTCTCCGCGAACCGAGGAACTTTTATCCAATATCCACGGCAGCATCTGGCATCAAACGGCCCCGCGACCGAGTGTCTCTATGGGGTTTCGGAAAATGTTCCATAAGAGGGTTGGCGACAAACGGGGCGCGAAGAGTGCTGAGATGTTGGCAGTAAACTGCATCTTTCATTGTCCTTTAATTGAATCCCGGTCGTTGTCGACGAATCGCGTTATCTTTTGCCGATGATATAAAATCATCTTCGTAACCCGTTTGTTCCCGATTCGAATGGAATTTCGAAAACGACTGGATTTACGACGTCGATCCTACGCGATTTATGAGATTGCAAATTTTTCCGGACGTTTGCAGCGACAGCCGTTTTTAATGTCGTTCGTCTGCAAAGATACGTAGTGTTCCATTTGGATCTTGGAATCTTTCGAGTTCTTCTTTGACCCCTAATCGGATAATAAATACCACGAAATTTTCATTACAATATTCCTGCGACATTTTTACCCTAACATTCTGTTAGTGTAGCATTTGATTCTTGTATAGCTTCGCAATCAATGCGTTTTTGAAAACGGCTGTGCAATACGCACGATTGAACAGGCGGAATCGTTTAAACACCGTTGGAAGGAACTCTGGTATACTCGTGGTTTGGAATTTGCCGAAACGCGTCATTTTTCACTGGCCGTGCACAAAGGTACATCTCTAAATACAACGACCCAGTTACAAGTTGCAAAATCGTCATCCGACCGTGGCCGGAGCACTCGATTTATCGTTTGATTAAAAAAGTTAACCGAACTTTCGGCTAGCTTTGATGCGCCTGAGCGGTCAATTTGTTCCGTCCCCGTTGTCGATATTCAGTTTCCATAGCGAATTTATCGCTGGCGTCCCTCCCGTTATTAACACATATCCCGCCATCGGATTATCAGCTCTTATGCTCTCCGCCCTATTCGTGTCCATTTTCATTTCAACGTTTTTAGATCAGCACAAAGCTTCTTACAAAAGAAAACTGCGCTATTGTGTAATATAACGCTTTTGAAACCCAATAAAACCTGTCCAATACTCGTGCATATGGAAATAATCATGAAATTTTGGCAACTCTCTCTCTCACAAGTACTCGATCGACTCCTCAAATTCCTTGAAATTGAAATTGTATTTGGTGCCTAATAATGCTTGCAAGAATTCGTTTTCCTTGTGCCTCTGAGGCATATAAATGTTTCTTCCCCACTAAGAAAGTATTATCGTGTGTTCTGTTCAAAATCTAGCCTTAATTGCATCCTTAATCACCCAGGTAAAATTGAATTCGTAGAATAGTAGGAAACTGATACGGTTTCGGCGTGTCGTTTAATCCCGTGATAAAGTTCCCCGCAATTCACGGCTCGTTCCGGAAGCTTCGAGCACCACCATCTGTTTTCCTTCTTCGAACCCGACTTTCACGGGCTTCGTGCTTCCTGGACGTACATGTACACCTGTCGCGTGCGCCTAGTTACGCTTCCGCGAGCAACAACCTGCTTCGATTGTTTACCGCCGACACGAGCACCATTTCCTGACGGAAGCTCCCCTAACGACGTTCCTCGTTCCCCCGCCTCGAACCGCCGAACGCATTTGTGTTTCGCTCGCGGACCGTGACGACTTATCCTCGGCTTCGCCCTCGAGAATGTTTCTACGCGGGAGGGCGAAGAAATAAGAACGAACGAGGGTGGAACGAGAGGAGAGAAACCTATTCGAAACGCGCGACAATATCGTCCTCGGCGCCCACTTCCCCCCACGGATCTCGCCCTTTTATCCATCGAAGAATCTGCGGTGGACCTAAGGCGACCGTCACGATGACCCTTTATTTACATTGTGTGGGTGAACTCGTACACGCACAGTCTCGTATACTGGGTGTCACTATACGCAGGACGAAGTCGGTGCTTCGAAAATAATAAAATAAGTTTGTGTCAAAATATGTACTTGGTTGCGAACTGAAACATTTAGGACTTGGTTTGGATAGTAATTTGTCTTGCTTCCTCTTCAACGGTTTATACCATAGATTTAACTTTGGCGTTTCATCCCCCTCGGATGCACTTAAAAGATAGTAAAATGTTCGTGGTTCGAATTTCACAGCAAGGAAATAATTGATTAAATAAAACCACGGAAAATAAACATCGCTTTCTCAACAGCCCAATAAATATACACTTAGGTCGTAGATTCCCGTTCGCGGAGAGGGTAGGCGCTTATTATATATCACACCCTCTATATATATATAAACCAAAGTCAACGTAGCGACTTTATTAGCTCGTGTATTTCGCCGCGTCGCCCTCCTCGTTCCCGCTTACAATTGCTCCAGTCGGAATACCGGGGGATGATTTTTTTTTTGTTTCCTTTTCGAAAAAGCCCCCGAAGCCGGACTTTCATTGGCCGGGTTCCATTCTGTCCCAAATAGGATTTCATATCCAGGCGTCGCTGTTTTTCCCCGGGGTTGGGGTTGGACGCCGCGGACAACGGAGAATTCAATCAGGCGAGTCGATGCTCCTCTCGGCGCTATTACCATCAGGGATCAACTCCGTATATTTACTACCTGTCAAATTTCACCACCATGGCCGCAACGTGCTCGTAATTACATCCTGGATGCCGATTGGAAAGTGGTTTCCGGGCCGCGCGACGCATGCGCAGTCGCGTAGCGCGCGTGTCCGACACCGTGTGGGTTTGTGTTTGCCTTGATCCCGCTCGCGATTGTATCCGAGGCCTATCCGTTTCACAAGCTTCTCGTCTCTGGACCACGCTCCGCGGCCTATCACTTTGCGACGACCAGCTCAGGGTCGCTGAAACGGGATACATGGGTCTGATACGACCTTCCATCGTTTCATAATAGGTCCTATTCATTCTCTACCTGACACATCCTCTCGATATATAGGTGGCCTCAACATACACGATATTTCGTAACGGGTGTTACACCTGCTCGAAATTCCATTCTACTCATCATTTTTATTTTTTGATTACTTTTCGAATGGCTAGAGAATATTTTCAAATTTCCATTTGATTATTCTTTGTAGTTACTACCATAGTATTGATTAGACTGCGGATGTTACATTGGTCGAATGAAAAAAGATAACTCTAGGTATTTCGTTATAAAATAAATTAAAAATTCTAGGAGGAATTTTTTATTGCTATTTCATCAGCGTTTGAAACGGAAAATAATAATTTTATTGTTCGTAACTCCTTTTAATTTGAGGTTTATTTAAAAATATTTAATATTGAAATGATATCATAAAATAATATCATTATTTCGAACGAACTAGTTATTTCTATTATTTTAAACGACGTTCCGGGCAATGAAAGACTGAAGTCGTTATTTTCCAACAAGATTTAACCAGGTCTGCCTCGGGCTATCGATTCAGTTTGATCAGATAATAAGAATCGGCAAATTCGTTCCAGTCCATGTTCGTTTAAAACCCTTTGAATCTCGAATTTATCTTCGAGAATACCGCAGTTTCTTCGTCCTTCCGTCCAGTCAGGTAACAACGTTAATCACGCCGCAATGTCGGAATTCCGCAACCGCGTCTCCCATTACCAGCGTGCTGATATTCACGATCATCATCGCGGCCCGGACACGGAGTTTAATTTCCATCGTTACGCAGCACGGTGGTTCTTGCCGATGATATCTCACGCTCGTAGCTAAAAAGTCGGATAAGTAAGGCCTCCGGGAAACTAAAGACGCCGTTATAAATCCTACCGCTTCGCAGGAAGCTGTAAAGGACGAACATGGAAGACGGAGACACAGTCGGGGGACTCGATAAACGCGGAAACGCGCTGGACGGAAAAAATCGACCAAGAGATAAAGACAGACTTAGCGACATGATAAACGAACCGATACAAAGCTATTCTAACGTGTCAATTTTATTCTTAGCAACACGGACTCGATTCGTATATTTCATAATTCTTTTGTTACAATATAAAATATTGAAGTGCCAGGTGTAGCGGTAATCGGCAAAATGTTTCCAATTCCATGTAGCGTAGGAATTTGTTAAAATATTACACGTTACAATTTTTGTCACATTCCTGAAGTTTTTTGAAGTCCCGTCTGTTTTATCGCGGAACTACGGGAATGGATGTACCACATTGTTAAAATATTTTTCGTGAATTTTGTTGTAATTCCTATCTTATTTGATTTTAAATCAATATCTTTGAACGTGACACGGATTCTATAATGAGATCTAAAACTCCACTAATTGTAGGATGTAATGATATATTGAATGTCCAGTCAAAGCGTAATATCATAGACGGGGTACGGAATAGACGTTGTAAGCAATGCTGTTTTAGGGTATCGTGGGCTCACGAAGCTCACACTGCACTATTAGTATTTGATATTAAGATTCAATATGGTGAGAAATAATTAGTTTGGAAGCAATATTGGATCACAAGACTCTATAGCGTATAGGCCACGTTCCAGTTTCAAAATTCAGTTTTCTATTCTTCTACATTCTATTCAAACAGTAAACAAAAACTTCATACAAAGTTATTATTCCCTTTGACATATGAAGTTTTATTCGAAAATGCAATATTTTCAGAAAAAATGGAACAACTTTTTTCCATTCGTCAATAGTTGAAATAATAAATTTTTACTATTTGCAAAATGTTTTTTAGGATATTGTCAACTATTGTAATATCGTCGTAGATTTGCGGCTGGCTACTCGATAGCAAGTAACGAGTTGGTTATTGGACCAAAATGAGTTTAATATGCCTGTTATAAACGAGGTCGAATCATCGATCGGTCGATCGAGATCGCCTACGTGCGATAACAATGTGCTCGGAAACACGATTAATCGAAATCACCAGGCAACGAGGTGCAATGGATTTTTCATATTCCCGGCGAACGACGCCGAACGAGAAGCGTTGCTTGCTATATAGTGATTCCCGGACGCGGATTTGTCGTTTATTGCTTTTTTCCGTGCACATGGACAGGATGCATTTAATTATCCCGACACGCGTTGGGTTAATTAACGCTCTTTGAGGGGTGGAAATTCTGTTGAACGACTACCGCGCTCGGTCGATCCAGTTTCTAGCTGTTTAGGCGGCATATTTGTTAATTTTGCCATGTTTTTAAATTCCTAAAAGTGGATGTAACTAATGCAAATTTCAATCGTTACTAATGTCGACTTTTCTAATGTCTGTCTATTACTCGTTGTTTCTACTTATGATGGTGATTCGAGTATTTATAATATTATTTATTTTTCGTTGATTTCATAGCCTCCTAACTGATAAAAGTCATACAACAGACGATAAATAATCAGCTAAACGTTCTACAATGGAGGAACATGTAATCAGGATACTTGTTTACTTTGACAAAAGAGTGAACAAATTCTTTTCAAGGATGGCAGAATCGCTCAACGAACATGATATAAAACTATGTTGAGTGATTCAGATATAAATAAGAAAATTGTAAAGAAGTTTACGATGCAGTCTCATTGAAAATTAATTATTCAACTGTATGGCTGCTCGTTTGAAAAATACATAAATTGAATTTCGTTGTATCCAAGATGCACGTCACGATCCCTCGCTCTTATTGTCTAGGGAAGCTGTTCGCAACGAAATTCGAGCCTTCTCGGCGTGCGCTTCTGTTATTTGTCGAATAAATACAAAGATAAAACCGACTTAACGATGCATTCGCGAATCGAAATTCTCGCTGCGTAGAAAGCTTCGAGTTAAGCACGTAAGCACTCGCCGACGAAGCCGTGAGAAATTGAAATTGCTTCGTGGAAAACGAACCACCGCAGCGTTCCAGCGATATTTCTTTAAAATGTAACCTGCAGTTTCTCTCATCGACGTTAATGGAACTGGGAATAACCTTCTTAACATTCTATCGATTCGTTTAACATTTTAAGAGTCTATGACATCCACTCTTAATTGAACTCTTCTTGACATTATTTTTTATCTCTATAAGACATTAGCATATCGAACACGAGTGTCGACTATTAGTCCGTATTTCTATCCTAGTATACGAGAACTAATATTCTATTTATTATTCTTGAAGAAAATTTTCCCAACTCTGTTTACCACGTCCAGAAATCACTTAACGGGACATTTTAATCGTGTAGTTCTAACTACTTATTATAAAATATTATCTTTTTCTTTTATATTAATAGATACACGTAACGTTATCGTAGCTTGTTTCGTGTAATTGTAAGGACAATAACCATTGGTAAATGGATGCTTTCGATATTAAAACAAACGCATTCGGCTCTCGGATGTCAAACTATCTAATTTAATTTAACAGAATCTCCTTCGGGAATCCGAGGAACTTTGTCTCACTGTTACAGTAATTATTGCCTGTGGCGATGGAAAGCAAAGCCCGAGTCGTCGTGGTTATAGATTGCAGCTGCACATTATCCCCCGACATTCTATCGCGCGATGACACAGCATCAGCGATATGAAAGCATTTCGGTGTTCCGCGATTCGACGAGATCGGAATTTAAGCGGCACGAAGTTCGTTTCTTAATGAGGAAACGTGGATGTAGTAAGGTCTCGCATTATTAACCCCGTCGGTCAGGAATTTCGGCGAAGGCACTCTCAAAATGTCCTATTATCGTGAAAAACGAGGAAAGAAGCAATTTTCGTGACGGGAAGACTCAGTTGATTTGCAGAGAATTAATCGTTGTTAACGTGTATTTTTAGAGGAATCAAAGGGTTTGTACATATCTAAGTACGAGACATTGGGCAATAGAAGTAAGTAAAAAATATTTTGGCTTGCAAAATTACTGCCTAAGATATATTTTACACGCACATAGAATATGTACTGTGCGTCCGCGAGAAATTGGCAAATGAAAGGAATGCGCTAGTTCGCTATTGGCTGAAACGTACAACGCGAGTGGGGTTGACAACTTCTGAGGGACGCACAGTACAAGGCAACAGACTGTCTATGATACCAAAAGAACCAGTCGATTCTTTTGTCTCCCAACTAGACAAACCCATCAATAATCGAAGCATCAAGGGGGTGGTGGGTTGATTTTGATTCGATTGTACCGCGAACAAGCTCGATTGTATTTCGCTAGCGCCAACCGTTCGAGCCGTGTCGTTGAGCATACGGCTCGACGGACGATTCCAGCAACCGGCCATCATCGACAGCAATCGCTGTTCGGAGTAGTCACTAAATCCTGGTGTCTTTCGATACGTTACGGCCCGCCGTAAAACGTCAACCAAAACTGCTGCTCGTATTGAGTTCGACCGGAACGCGGCGCCTCGCTGGCTGGCAATCTTTCTCCTAATCTCTGGCAGGTTGTCTCGCGGGTTGCATGGCCGCTGCACGCCATAAAACGTTAGGCGCGGCGATGGCTGCGGGCCACGCGGCGTTTCATGGCGCTACGTTTAGCAGACTGTAAACTACGGCATCGTGCGGAAGTTTTTATAGTTGCGGCGAGCCGACCGGCTATAAATAATGTTTTATTACGTCCCGACGATATGAAACTCGGCCGAACCGGGTACCAGGTTCGATTCGTTCGGTGGCTTTGACGTCGCGAACGTCCCTATTTCGCGATCACGATTGTTGAGGACAGTTTCGACGCGGTCGTCAATTCCGTCCACTTTTTTTTCGAAGGACGCGCCTATAATCTTGACGGCTTTATTACGATAGAGACGGCCTGCATCTTCCTTTAATTCTGACCACTTAGAAGAATCAAACTTACATTCTTTAATATCTGTAACAGTTTTTACTGTTATGATAGACTGTCACAGTGAGAAAATTACATCGTGCATACATGTTTCATTTGGATAGTAAAATATTCAAGTAGCAGCGCTATCGGTTGAACGAACATTTAGATAACGGAGGTCCGTATAATGTAGGTTCCACTGTATTATGTTTCCCTTTTTGTCTCGACTCGCTTTTTCGCGCCATTAACTTCCCCATTTCCTTCGGTGTTTTTCCCTCTGCTTTGAAACATTCTACAGTATATCCTGCTACAAAAACACCTCATGCACCACCCTCCTTAACACGTTAACGGCCATTTCGATGTGACCGTTTTATTTAGCCGAATAGGAGTCAATTTACTAAATATTTGTGAGAATATTGTAGCAAATGTAATATTACGAGATCGACAAATCAGGTATCTCAGAAATAAAATTATTCGACATAAAAGTAGTTTACGTGAGATCTTTGGGGGGGAGTCCAAATAAACCTGCAGTTGTGTACGACATTTAGGGCAATAAATTGCCCATTCAAAATTCATGTCTTTGCTATTCTTACCGTTCTCATAAATTCGATCCTATCACTCCTCTATTTTAGTGTTCTAGCTGAATATACGACACAGACAAAGATTCTTTGCTCTAGCTGACTCGTTTATAAGGTGCTTGCCCCAGAAACCTATCCACCTATATAATTTATTTATTTATCAATTGATATAATTAAATCTTTAATTCTATGAATAACGTAGTTGGGCTAATAGTAAAAAGAAGCATTTAGACTATACAACGCGAACAGCAGACTCAAATTATGATATCGTGGATTTCTAAAAATAGAAGGATAGGTGCAACGTCCCCTGGAGTCACATTCCTTGTAAATTCACTGAAACTCAAATTTCGAGAAACCGTCCAAACAATGTCTTCATCAATGTCCTCGAACCCCTACCACTGTTTGCAGCTCACCGAGAACCCCTTGAGAGAAGTTAGAACTTTCGTCGCAGCATTAGATCAGTTTTGGAATCAGACCTAGTTGAGAACTTGTTCCGTTTACTTCGAACTATCGTATTTCGCGCGGGTAGCCTAACGTTAATTGTAGACTCAGGGACAAACTCGAACAAACGCTCAAAACTTCGACGGAAAGTAAACAGTTCTTTTACCAACATTTTCAGTTCATAATTACTATATGGGATCGTCTGACTCTACAATCTAATAATTTAAGCTGGTATTTTACAGCTAGAGAAGGCAAATTCAGCGTGGTTGCGAAAGAAGATCGAAACAAAGATGAAGCAACCACGTATATCATTTTTAATTGCAATAACGTATAATTAACGACACTGAAATGAAAAAAATTGATTTTACATTGTATATCATAATCCTTAAGATTTCTGTATTCATATATATTCGTATCAAATATTTATTGTCGAGAAACTGACCACGCGAATTGGAATCAAGAGCAATGATGATGGAGATTAACAATCTGTCGCGAATGTCGTGAACGAGTTAGGTTTTCCCGGAGTAATTTAAAGGGCGATTGTCCGACGCGGAATTACTGGCCCTTGGAAGCTGTAATGGGTGTTTTACGCACAGTAGAAAGCTTAATAGTATGAATTAACTATTACCATTGCTCGCGTTCATTACTTCGCGACGGAACAACCGAACTGTTATAAATATCAGGTTGCCAGTTTCATGAATATGCAACGGCCTCTTGAGCGTAATATTGCGTTTGGACTTTGACACGGGTCCTGCGTCATCGAATTGACCGGAATTCGAAATCATTTTGACTTTTGCGCGATTCGAGATACCGCGAGTCTGCGATTTTGTATCGATTTCACTATTCAATCTGTGTCTATATTTATACCAGTATATAAATTAATTCGTTTGCTAAAAGTAAGTTACTCTCCTCGTAATAAACAGTTTGTAATCAAGTTTGATTAATAGAATCGTTCAGTGAAACGTCAAACACGATCTAAAAGAACTTAAAACTGGTTTCTCTATTTAACGAGATGTTTGCTCAATGAGTATTAATATCGCTTTAAATGAGAATGATAGATTACCCGACAGTTGCTCGAAATCTAAATTTGCTTAGCACATCGTGCAATTTTTCTCTTTTAACGTGCGTGAAATTTTGCATATCCGTTCGAAATACAAAGTTAGTTTCATTGCAAAACCAACGTTGTAATCGGTTAGTCAACGTCAAACGAAACTGGTTTCCATTGAGAAAAACAGTAGGCCAGGTTGGAATTTTTCTAGAAAACGCAAAAAAGAAACACGATCCGGTTCTGTCGGCCTGACGAACGCGTCGTTCCAATCTCTGAACGAATATTGCTTCGATTATTATTCAATGACCCAGATATAAATAGGAAGATATAAATAACGAGGTTGTGCCACTCTTTTGCAACACCTGAAAGTAGTTCGTAGCTTATTATCAGAGATACAAAGATTTCTCTAACAGGAAATACAAGAATAATATTTTTGGTGTTATTTTGCAATTCTCTCTCAGTATGTGTTAATCTTGAACCAAAGACAAAGACTGAGCTATAAACTGTTATGTTGAACACCAAGAGTGTGTGTATAAAACGGTAATCCACAAGAATGAACGTACGCCATCAGAGTCATCAAGCGAGGCCGATTCTTGGCCTATAATCGAGGGACTACTGCACCAGGCGGCGTCGAACGATTTCGTTCGTCGTTTCTCGGTCTCTACGTCCCAAGACAGTGGTGTATCTTTTTCATAACGATATCCAGGGACATCAGCGTTAAATCTGAGGCGCGTGATCGGAATACGTAACGGTCGTAAGTGCCGGAGCAATCGCTTCGCCGGCAGGCGAACAACGCGAACAACGGTCGACGAAACGCCAGGATACCGACATTCCGTCGAACACTTTGGGGAAGCCTTCTAGCTAATTCCCGGCCGCGTATCAGCGCACTCAGCGGTTACGCTTAATACTTTCCGCGGATATCGGCAGTAAACCTAATGCGTCCCCGCATCGAGCGATACGATAAGCGGTGGTAAGTGGCGGTACTCTCTCTGGAAGCTTCGAAATTAATTCCAGGGAAGAACCCCTTCATCGTACCTCGCACTTCCACCCTTACCGCGCCGTGTTCCCCTCTGTCTCTCCGCAAACACGAAGAGGCGGTCTGACGGGATATAGCCCAGGTTAGACTAACCTAACTCAACGCGATCCGGCCGGGGTTGTCCCTCTCGTCTGGTGCAAGGTGTGCAGCCTACGTCTATCTGGAGCTGCCACGAACTAGCAGGAACCAGATATCAGACGGGGAACAATTCCAATCAATTTGAGGCGGATGTATGCGTCCAACGTCGCCTTCTCTCTCGCCCTTCGTCGCTCTGTCCCAGTGTCTCCAGGCAATCCTGCTCTCGTTGCCCGCGGAGCCTGCCGATATGCGGCAGGGAATATATCCAGGGGTCCAGAAGGTGTACTCTCGCTGTATAATCGACCACGAATCGAGATGCCATCGGGACAATCGGATTTGTCGCTGGCCGGCTGGCATCGACCGGTAGCCTCCGAGTAGTTAATCGTTTCCGCTACCGCAGATAGCGGGAGACCAGATCGGCCCAAAGAGATTGGGAAAGCAGAATGGAAAACCAGACGCGATTTTTCTTGACCTTTCCGCAACTGGGTCACGGGGACACGGAGGGGAAGATGGAGTCGAGTTTCAGCTAGAGATAAGGGGTTGAGGGACGGAGAAGCCGTCGGTGTTTGGGATTTTCAAGACGACCCGTTTCTATGGTTTTAGGAGGTCTCCGCGGCTATGCAGGGAGATAAATCCTTCGAATCACGGATCAAGATACCGCTACTACACGGGGACAAATGTAGCAACTGCCTTGAGCTGTTCGCTTCTTCCGTGAGCGATCCTCTTGTTGGTCTGCGGGGATTAACATCTTAAATCGATCGATTGACTTGTACTTCAGTATTCCTATTACCTTCGAGTCAATAGTTCTGTTTCTTAGGTAAAAAAGGATAGAGATCTTTCATTCCACCATTATAGAAAATACAAAAATCACTTTCCGGACAGAATTCACTCATCTCTCGCTGAGAACTGATCAAACATATGCCTTTGTACCAAGCACCATTAGACCGTCTACTAAAGTTTTATCTAGCGTAAAATCACACTGTGGACTCGGCTCAAAGCAATCCATCAGTATATCACACACATAATCCATCCTCGTCTACGGGTATTAATTTATCCGGAGATTAGCGATTGCAAACGATCCGTTGTCAACGACCGATCGTTATCCCGTGTCGCAACACCGATCGTAGACGAGAATCCACACAGCCAGAGAATGTTGATCTTTCGAAACCAGCGAAACGATAACCTTTTAAGCCCCCGCCGCTCATAATTTCAGGTGGCCGACGTCATATTTCAATTTCACACGGAATCTCTGCCACGGAGGACAAAAAGATGATCGATTCGCGGGAGAATGACCCCTGGACAACGTTTTCCCGGCGATAAAATCAACAGTCGTCTCGGTCGTGATTGTCGTTTAAGCTGCGTTTCTCGCGAGAGCCCGCGGCGGTCCTCATAAATCACACTGTTCGGCTTTCGCCTGGTCAGTATCATTGAAGTAGCCAGGCACTTGGTCGACGGATAAAACATTTACGCTCCCCGGCGTACGGTGAAACAATATCGACGGATACAATGGACCGGTCTCGAATTGGATTCGCAGTTCACCTTCGATCTCCCGTGGACCTCGAAAACTTGCCGTCGTTTGCTAGCCCGGGCGTGCACACATCCAACAGATCGACTGCCAATACACTCGCAACGAGACGCTCGAGCGCGCTGTTTACATCGATTCCACGTCGCAGTTTTCGCACTGAGGGGCTGGGAACGAGTGGAGACTGAGAGACGCGGGTGTGTACGTTCCGGTGGCGTTTACACGTTGCTGGAAAGACGGTCTTTAATTCAACGGAGCACGCGCCGCGCGTAAACTTACAGACTATTATACGAGTCCTCGAGGAGACGGCTAGGGCAGATGTGGAAGGGGTTGCAATTCGTTGGAAGTGAAATTGTAACAACCACAATGACGAGCAGAGAAGCCGGGGGAACTCTCGACGAGTCGATCGCGACGATCCTCTTCGATTTTCGAGAGTCCTTTGCCCTTTCATTCGAACGCGGGACAGAGGTGAATTTACAAATATACGAGAATCTGCCGCTGGGAAGAAGAAAGGATTACGGGTCAAGGAGAAACAGAAAGGGCGATAGAGGAAACGGAAGGTGGCCAAGCTTCGGTTAGAGCTTCTGAAATGGCATAATTCCTAGCTGTTTGTGGCTACAGATGCTATCGGACAAACGAACCTGATGGATTATTATAGGGTCTTAGAGCGATCTCGGCAGGATACTTTCGAGGAGTTCTGGGATTGTCTCTTTCCCTTTCTTGTTTATCTTCGTAGCTTCGATTCTTTTGTTTCTATGTGCTTATTCTTCAGCAAGTTCATCAGTTCTTCGATTTATTTTCTCCGTATTAGATCAACGACTATCAATAAGAGATGCTCATTAAAATGATCTGATTTCCGGAATGAATTTGTTAATATTTTAAGTGTTGATAAAATGTATTCACACCAAGATTTCCAGGATTTCGGAGGAGTGGCTCAGCCGCCAGAGTGTAGCCATTAGAAGTGCACCTAAATTTCCAGTATAACCAAAACAGTAAATAGCAATACCGTATTCTGTTCTCCGACGCTCTCCGACATCCAAGTGTAGATTCCGTCCTAAATAAGCCAACATCAAAGCCCAGCAGACTGCTGCAACATTCGAGCGTAGCACAACACCGTTGTGCAAACCTGCCAATGTTCGGCTCAAACGTTGGCCAAACGATTCGCAGCGTAGTCGAGGAATTTGAGAGGCTCCGGCCCGTGATATATAAGGCGAGAAAGAACTTAAATAATCAATCGTCTACGGAGGGTTGTTGGCCGTAGGTGGAAGCCCATAGGGCTGACCCTCCGCGCAGAGTGTTTGCAGATCCTCCGCCAACATCTTTCCTCCTCCTCCTCGTCCTTGTTCCTCCTCCGCTTTGCTCTTCCTCCTGGCACCTCCCCTCTTACCTTCGTCTCGCGTCCGCAGAAGCAGTTGGCGCACAAAGAGGCCTCCGAAGTTGAGTTTTATGGACGAGGAACTCGACTTGCTCGGTTTATGAGAGTCACCTTACCACCTACTACCGTTTCCGTGTCCTTCCCTTCATCAAGATTGTCCAAGTTCTCCGCAAGATGAACTCTCGGATTATTAACTGTCTGGCTCTCTTCGGTTACCTTGAAATCGTTACATGTGTGGCATTTCGTCGTTCAAAATGAATTGATTTAATTTGTAACTTATATTTTATATTCTAGACAAAACAGCCCTTTTTAAAAAATAAGTTTTACGTGAATTGAAGATATCCAAATGGTGTGAAAACGCGTCAAAGGTGAATGTAGCAATATTAACGGCGATTTGAGAGGAATAGATGTATTGATAAGCTCAGGATAGGCGTCAGCGAGAGGTGCAAAATAAATGAAACAATCGTTAATGACAGAAGGATCAGAAAATAATTCAGGAACACGGGAATTGCGTGAAATAATCAGACGTCGGTTGATTTTACGCCTCGCTCTCCGCTCCCTGTTGAACTCAAAGGCAAGCAATTACGCCAACGATTGGATGGTTCAGCTTTTTGATGTTGCGTTCGATTTTCGTTGAAATTAATCTGCATGCATCGCGTGATGGGCATTAATTCGCGTGGGTGGAATAGAAGTCGATGTTTATTCGGTTGGGAACTGAAAAGCGTCCATGCTGACGTAACGCTTTACCTCAATCGCTCCAGATGCTATTGGCTTATTCGTTATAACCGATTCTAAATGAAATATCGACATGGGGAGATTTACAGAGCGGTAATCGTAATACAACCGTGAGGGGAGTGTTCCTTCGTGCGAAAACTAATCGAGGATGTAATATAAAGGATACATTTCCCTTTCCGTTCGTAATAAATTTGTTAATTTTATCGTGCGTGTTTTCAGAGACAGAAAATCGATCTTGCTAGAAATTTTTCCACACCTTTACAGCATATATAGGATCAAGGCTTCAAAAACTTCGTGTGACACGTTTAAATATGAACAAAGGTATACTCAAAGAGTTGAGAATTGCACATTCTATAACTTGCTTAAGAATTCATCCTCGGTACAGGAAACTTCCAGGATGCGGTGGAGATAATATCGCAACATCTCGTGGAAGAAAATTTGTTCCAACTTAAGGAACGCTTCTGTACCAGCACTCTTCATCCGAGAGCAAGAACGAAATTGCACGTGACGTTTAACGGTACCACGCGACTGTTCGTTTCCGTTAGCAATTAGAGATACGCTGCAGCTGCGCGGGTGGCGCTAAACGGCAGCAGGCCGCGAGTCACGCGAGTCTGAGCCAACGATTAGAGATTTCAATTCGTGGCGTGCGTTCACGGCGTTCGTTAGCCGCGGAATTAGCAGGCCGCGAGCCACGGAAGACGAGCAGAGACTCGGTTAATTGCACATGGCGCGCGAGCTAATTCGGAAAACGTGCTCCCGAGGGTCGTTGTCGCCCGAAACGAGAACGTTCGTCCTCGGGCGCCTTTGTACTTTGGCCCACGACTTAATCCAAAGAACGAAGGAAACGCAGGATCGTGTAGCAGGAAAGAACGACGCCCCGAGAAAAGTTTTCGGCGTGAAAGTAGACGTTCCGGGTGCTGTACGAAAGAATGACGTCACGTACATGTTGTATTAAGGGCACGTTCCTCGCTCGTTTTGCCAGTATATTAATCTCGCGTCGAGGGGAATGGGCAACACTTGTAGCTGTCACGAGGGAAGCGCGCGATGGAAGATATTTGATGATGCGACGCTCCTGGTAAACACGACACCGTGGAAAAGTTCCAGTTCGTCGTAGGAATGTTCCATCTCGTGGGAAGAATTGCGCTCAAGATACGTTAAAATTAGAATTTTCTCTGTAGCTATTTTCTACTAGAATTGAGATTTTATACTGAGTATTATTCTGTGCAAAACTATTCACTGTCCATAGTGTTCCTGAAACGTATCCCTCTATCGTGAGAATTTTATCAAATTTCGAGTAATGCACCTGATTTATCGAACAATTGTACCCCTCGATTTGTTTAGATAAGTGGAGTGAAATAACGCTTCCTTCTCTTCGATTTTTCTATACATGAATTTCTCCGTCTTACTATTTACTACGTTCACGTGCGAGGTTAATGACCTCGCGACGTAAACAATGAATAGTAAACAAATACTTTCAACCCTCATATCTCCGGAATTAATTACGCTAT
The DNA here is from genome assembly GCF_051014445.1 of Colletes latitarsis. Classification (NCBI taxonomy): domain Eukaryota; kingdom Metazoa; phylum Arthropoda; class Insecta; order Hymenoptera; family Colletidae; genus Colletes; species Colletes latitarsis. Next base: position 16,890,439 of record NC_135139.1, on the reverse strand, counting down.
CGACTTGAATGAACGCTCATTTTAAAGGGCATTTCATCCTCTATCCGATTAGTATAACTACTGTTATAATTTGATTGATTATCCGGTGTGTAATGAAACTGGATTGTTTATTTAATTGAAAATAAATTTAAATTTCCATACAGAACATTTGCATAATTACTAGCTAGCATTCTTTCGTAAATAGTGGTTTTTTTCCGGAATCAACTACGGTATCGACTCGAAACGAATTTCATTTTGAAATTTTATCCTCTCTCCAAAAAATCATCCAACCACCCTCACTCGAGGTACCACATTACTTTTAATTCCGCTTATTAAAGTTGCCTCGACCGACGGAGAAAGTATCCCTCTTCAGACTGTCCCGAAATTCTTGAAAACGAGAACAACCGTGATCATCGTGCGTCGGTTATTCCGCGTCCCCAATTTCCTGCGGTAACGATTTCCACGTGGGCGGGAAACGCGAGCGTCCCCGATGCTCGGGCAAAATTTTTATTGCAACGTTCGTCTTCGCATCGGGACGAGATTAACAGTCTCTCGCGGGCAACAGCGCGGCTGAAAATTAATCCCCACTGGCTCGCCGCGATTTATCCCTGTCGTAAAGTTCGCCGGCGAGGGGTGGCGGCGGATATCCGGCGGACAGGACGGCGACGCGCGGCCGGGTGCGCGTGCCCGACGCGTCCTCCTCTACGAAAAACTCCGCGTCGCCTTATGTTTGCACAAGGATCAGACCGGCTTGCGCGCGTCGCGATGGCCGCATTTACGCAAAGTCTTATTTACAAGCGGAAGAGGCGCTCGCGCGGCCCGCGACGAACGCTGCGTTTTCTCGCATAACTCTTGCCGCTTACGGTGACAAATGGCCGTCGGACGAGGTGCGTGCGCCCGCGATGATAAGACGACCCCGGAATTTAAAGGCAACCCGGGGGATAACCGGCCCTCGAACGCGCCCCCTTCGTGCTTATCGCTCGAAAATACCGGGCAGAATTTCACGGACCGTTCGCCCAGAGGGTATTTATTCCCTTCTTTCTGTTCCGTTGACCGTCTTCTTGCATCTTTTTTTTTTATTAAGCATTTGCACTCCACAGGCGTCGCTACGGCGACGAACATAATACGCTCGATTCGAGTTTCATTTATGATAGCACAAATGTACAAATAAATTAAAGATATTTATACATTTTTCTGGGGAAAAGAATATTTTTTTATTTTTAGAAATTACATGCTAGTTCGTATTAATAAAGACCATCGGAGTGCAAAGGGTCATTTGGAATTGTATATAGAGATTTGTGTGCTTTAAACTTGTAGTACAACGAAGTTCTTAAATTTGTAGATTACATTCTTCGAGGAAGGAGGAAATAATTTTACGAGACTTTATCACACTAGCGTACGATTCATGATTACTGAAACAACGTCACGTCGCGGTACGACGCGGAAAGACTACTCGTACGAAGTGACTGGTGAAAAATCGAGAGAATTTGTCGAGTGTTCAAAGTATTTTCACGGGAACGCCTTTTGCCGAGTGGTTCGCGCGTTGCTATGAAATGGAAATGGCAAAGTGAACGCGTGCGAGCCGGGCTCGAATGCGGCTGTGCAGTGTACAAACACACTTGACACGAATTCTCCATGTTCACCGAAATCCCGACGGAATTCGCCATCGTTAAGAGGGTATAACGTCGCGGCAAACGACTCTTTCCGGCTGGCCACATTCGACGGTAATTGAACGATTCAATTTCCACCGTCACCAATCAGCATTGCTCCACGCGACTCAATCGGGACAATCAACAGAACTACCCTTAAAGATCGTGAATTATTCGCTAAGAATATCGGCAACTCTTGTTCTTTTCCATGGTTAACATTATTCATGTGTGAAAATTACTGTCGCGTGTCCGATCAACTTATGTCCAAAATATGATCTTGAGAGGAAGGCCAATCTAACCTCTGCAAATATCTTTTTTCTGAAATTCTGAACATTCAGAGGAAATGCTTCAGGCGATAGAGTTAGGTGACCAGTGAGCACTCATGACACGGCAAACCGTATTTATGTATCGAAACAGCAATCAATCATCGGAGTGGAAACAAACGCAAAACTCCGTCGCGATCGCCCAGCTTTTCAGCAGATGCGACGCCTATGAATCGCGGATTTGTCATCGATTTATCGTCAATCCGTCCAAGATTTAACGGTTCTGTCTAGCGTGTTCGATAGAGCGAATTTCTAGTCGGGTGGTTCACGGTACGAGCTCGAAAGGAAAATCTTAACTGCAGAATGCAAATTAGCGTGCCATAGTCTTATGATTTTACAAAAGAAATATAGAATACAATGCTCTAATACTGTACTCTAATGTCGATTTTTGTCTTTAGAGATTATTAAACTTAAGTACTGTTAAAAATGTCGAATACTGAGAGAAACGAATAAAGAACCTTTGCATCTGTTGGCATTTAGCGCGCGGACTCTTGATATTGCCTCTTAAACGGTTAAGATTGATGCGGGAATCCCGTTTGTAGGAATCCATCCAATTTCCTAATCGCGACCGAAGTATCAGCTAGGTAGCTTCGCTAACTAATCCAATTAGCAGATCTTTAACAAAACATGCTTTGAATCGAAATTCTCGTCTTCCTATTAGTCTCTACAACCGACATTCTATTTCTGAGTTCTGTACACCGACAATATATCACCCCTTCAACTTCATCGTTTGTTAAAATTAATTGTAATCTACTGTCACTCAGCTTATTCTCAAGTTCTCTGCTTCTTTACTGTTTTCTAATTAATTAGAACCAGTTGGAATGAATAATATCGTGCTTACGTCAGATACTACGTATTACAAGTAGAAATAACGAATAATGGCACGAAATATTAGAAAAGTCATACTCCATCGTGTACTTGTCAAATAAAAAAACCTCGTAATTCTACGAGCAAAAGTAAGTTGAAAATATACAATACAATTTTTTTCGTACAATGTTTCGTTTTCGAGATAATTAAATATACACGATTTGCCTTCCGCGTCTGACCATTGCTTGATATTTCTACTGAAATCGCTGGCCAAGCATCGCACGTGTATACATTTGCTTTCAACGCTGTTATCGTCGATCTATTGGTCATCTCAAACTTTGATAATTCATTTAGTTCCAAGTCTTCTGACATCATTGTCAATGTAAGTATTGCCTTTTAAACCAATAATAATATTACACAAAAGGTACACAGGATTTAAAAAAAAGTGAATCGTATTATCAACAATGGTTTCGCTATGATTAAAGTGACTGACAATTATTATCTTTTGCATGTAAGTAGAGGGGTGAATTAATATACATCTCGTCTCAATTCAATCTTGTTACGCTCTACGACTCTAGGACCCGGTTCACGTAAAAACATTTTGACCCAAATTTCGTTCGTCCTCCGTGCTCGTTGTTTCCGTCTCCCTGTCGGCAGCCAATTAATATCAATCTGTCGCTAATCAACGGGACTCGTCCCGTGCTTCGCGTCCGATCGTTCCGTCGGAATTAAGAAACTCACCGGGCAGCAGTAATCCTCGTCTCCGCGCTTCGTTTCGCAACGGATCCCGAGGATCGCCGGAACGCGCGCGGCCATTTTTTCTCCGTCGAAGCGGTTCCAATAATCTCATTAATTTCCATTACGGATATTGCAACGACTCGATGCTCCCTGGCATCCCCCACCTGCCCCGTTTGGTCCTTCCCATCCCCAGACCTTGTCGAATTAATTGTGAAAAAGGTATCCCTGTCCCCGTGCTGTTCGCGTTTCCCATTCATCCCTTCCAACCCCCCGACTGCTTTCATCCCTTCTTTCTGCTTCGCCAGCCTCTCGCGACTGTCTCCATTCTTCATTCTCCTCGCACGCGGTTCTTTCTACGGTTTTTCTGGCTCTGCGTCCACCCTTTCCCCTCGCGCCGTCGGCAGGTATAACGCGGCAACAATGTTTTTTAATTTAATTAACGCGGCTCCGTTCCGTGTCGTTCCGCGGAGCCGTTGTTCCTCGCGGCGCCGTACGTTACGAACGATTATCGTATCTCGTGCAGGAATTAGCGGCCGTGTCGACGCTTTTTTTTTCAACCGCCTGGCTGCGCGTTTCTCGCTTGCTTCCAATTTACGAGCCACCGTGGACCGATTGCACCAGCGAGCGTCCGCCGTGGCCCGCCGTGGCTACGCTCGGCAACAAAACTACAACGAAAACTTCTAATTAGGTGTTGCGACGCGATAATTTGCTGTACTACCGACGAATAATCGGTAAAAAGAAATTGTGATTCTGAGCAGAAATTTAAAAAAATCTTTAGAGTAAGGTTAATACTTCGAATAGGTATTTCATAGAAAGCTAAAATCTCCATCATTGAGCGAAGAACGTAAAAACAATTGCAGCGTCGGCTATTTTTTTTTTGCGAATTCCCGAATTTCCCTCGAAAATTGATTCCCGAGGGTCCAATATTCTTTGGTCCGGCTCATAAATTGGTAAGGCGTTCGATTAAGTATGGAGGCTGTAAATTATACGAATTATCATGAAATCGAGTCGTAAATCGGACGGAGCGCAGCGTTCGCGGGACGACGCTCGGGCGGTTTCGATTTATCGCGCGTCGGCCCAATAACGTCGCTCCTATTTACGTGTAAAAGGGTAACGCAGAAAACGTGGGCCGCGCAAACGTCGCAAAGCTATGGCCACTTTATGATGCAGCGGCACGCGATTAATAACGACGGTTACAAAGGCGAGATCGATTAACCCTCTGGCGTGCGCGCCTTTTGGAATCGGAAGACCGTGTGCTTCATACGTGAGACATTAGCATTATGAAATTTCAATTCGATTGTTAAATTATCGTTGCATATTTGTACAAACGCGTTAAATTTATTTAACGTTTAAGTTAAAAGAGTAATTTATACCACGAAAATTCTGAGAACACAACCCTGCCTTTGGTGGATACATTCATTACATTGTTGTAAATATCAAATAAAATTATAGTTTTATTTTTTGCTCTAAGATTTAGTGACACTAAGAAGCGCAAGGGGTTGAAGCAAACTTAACACGGAGAGGAGGAAGAATCGGTGTAGGACCCATGTTAGTGCCGTCGCGGGTAAATTGGTCTTCCCTGCCATAAACTGATTCTGGTGTATACTGTGCACGCATCAGCCCCTAGGAGGGTTAATGAAGCTTGATCGTTCAAAAGGAGCCCGGCGAGGGCTAGCTGGAGGGTAATCGAGAACGTTACGTACATAAATTGGCGAATTTTCAACGACAACAGAGGGTAAATAAGGGGGCGGAAGGTGGCTCCATGTACGGCCCGGTAGACATAATGCGCGACAGTAAAGTTTATATTGCGCAAAACCGGGAATCCTGCATTACGACCTAGACAATCGTTTATTGCTCGGCGTGCGCGGCCATCGTGCATTAATAATGCTAATCGCGTGTATATGCCGTCGACGCATTAATTAATGCCGCGGGACGATTGTGCTCCGTAAACAATGAAACTCGTACGTGATTGCGAGGCAACGTGCTATTGCACGCCCATTAATGATTACCACGCATAATTCCCGGCGATCGTCGATCGATTATTTATTTTACCGTCAGGCCGGAAGTCACCGGCAAGCACGCGACACAAAGCGCCAATATTTTCGCACGCTCGACGGAATTATTTCAACGATGGCCGTTTCAAGAACAGCGCCCGATAAATTGAACGTCGGTCGCGAAACGTGCGACCGTGCCCGTGACTCGCGAAAATATTACCGTCGTCGTCCGGCGTATCACTTTATTTATTCACGAGCGCGACTCGAACGCGATTTATCGCGAGGCTGCGAAAGAAAACAACCAACGAAATCGACGGGGTTCGGTTATCGTTCCAACGCAAGAGCGTTCTAATAGTCCGTGAGCTAGCCACACAAATTTCAACGCCATTTTATTAACGCACATTTCTCTAGTTGCACTACAAACTAGACGAACAAATTTTTATTTAAAGTTTTTTTACATAGTGTGATATATAGGTATTAAAAGATACAAATTGCGTTGAAGGGAATAGATTATGTCGAATATATTCGAATTTCAATTTGAAAGCTACCTGCTCTTCGTTTTTAGTATACTGATTAAATCAACTCCTCGTTACAACATACGATTAAGGATTGTTTTTGCAATTTGCAGAAATGTACTGCATATCAGAAAGCTAGAAAAACGAAATTATTCTTTAAAGAAATTGTAGAAAAGGATGGTAAATGAATATTATACAACGCTTCTCGATCATAAAATAATACACGAGAGAAAAGGATCACGCCGCCATGGTGGATGTTTTTCACTATTTATTCAAAGAGAAATTCTATTGTTCCCGTAAAGCATGCATATTTTTAGCGCCCTCGGTGAAACTGAAGGATTCGAAAAGCAAAATTTTGTTGCGAAAAATTCGAAAGCAATTTCGACAATTTTTAAAGCGATCCTTTGATCTTCGATAATGCTACAGGAAAGTGCACTTGACGTCGATGTAACGTTCGAGTGCCATATTCGATGGCTTTGTCGGATGCCATACGAAATTTCCGTACCACTTTTAATTTTCATCGATCGAACTCTTCATTTTCGTTGATTGCGTGAACGGCCATCGCGATATACGCAACGCATAACCGATGAATTTCTGCAAACCAATTATACGCAACGATAAAATCCAGCGCACGATATTTAAATTTGTTTTAAAATTTATTCGAAATGGGATACGTGCGATTCTGTCTCTGGCAGAAAGGGTGATTTTTAAAAAATGGATTCAAGAATTTAGCGTAAATAAAAAGAAATGGACGGAACGTGTTTTAAAATTGACATCGGTAGAAATAGAAACGAGACAAATTTGATTTTAATCTTTTCTTCGAAAACGTAACAAAATTGTTTACGTATCTACTTTATATTAGTCCAGAAAAGGTTTTTAAGGGGTAAAACATGAGCTCGAAGGGTGCAATGGTTGCAGGATTTGATATTATTTTTACTCAAAAGATAAAATTGTAAAAAGTTATAAATTACCTAATAAAAGTTTATCTGGAGAGAACGTTATTTGTCGTTATTCGTTATCCAGAGAGTAATGCGTCCAACTCTCCTAACACTCGTTCGTAGCGTACTTCGAACCGCGTCGTAAAATTCGCCGTGTAACTGGAAATTCCAACTTGATCGCGATAATTCGTACGAACGCTGGCCAACGATAATTTTTCGCGTCGTTCGTGGCCATGCACGGGCGAAGAATGAAATTTTGTGCATCACTCTGGTCCACTTTATTACACGTTTACACGCACGGAGCTACGGGGACTGTGTGCGTGTTGGCGCGCACACACGAGCGCGTGTATTCGCGCGGTTACGTGCAAAAGGGTCCCGGGACGAGAGGGTTGGCCATCGGGGTAACGACAGTCATTTTTAACCCTTTATGCAGGGAGGGCCGAGATTAAAGGGCAGATTTGCCGCACGATTTGCCGATGGAGTCTCTATCGACGCGGAGGAGGACGACGTCACCGTCGACGAGGAGGACCATTTCCAGTCGGCTGACGAATAAATTTCAACCTCTCCCTCTCGATGATCAAATCAGAAGCTTTGAATGCTCGTCGCCTTCTTGTTCACGGCGAAGGTTAACGAGGGCAAAGCACATTGCTGATACGAAACGGGCGTTTCTTGTTCTGGGGAAATAATACGTCTTCGTTAGAGGGTTGCGCGACTGTCGCGAGTACTGCAAGACAAGGATTCTCAACAGAGACTGCATGCTAAACCACACCAACGAACTACGCTGTGTTTCTTGGGGGCCATGAGTGGAAGATGTAAAAACATTCGGAACCACGTTTGAATTTGCAACAAAAAATATTAATTATTCTAACGTCGAATCTGTCGAAAAGGTTCACAATAACAAATTTCAAGAGTTGATATGCATATGTTATAGAGAACATCAATTTGAGGAATAATTTTAGTTGCTCAGAATGACGTTGTTAGCAGTATATTTGGACAGGTTCGCCATTATAATAATAGGATAGGGGCAGGTCCAGAAACCTTGCTTAGGGAGATTAATCGTTCCCACCCTAACTAAATTTGGCAACGCGTATATCATTAAAATCTGTGATAATTGAATCCTAATCCAGGTCTGCAAAATGTGTAAATTGATTTCTCGTTTTAATCGATAAAATGGAAGAGAATTTGTTGCAACATCTCCCACGACACTACTCTCTTGTATAATATGATACATTTGAAAGCCAATAAAACCTGGCCAATAATCGTGAAATTGTGGCGACACTTTTCGTATTCGCCAATAGAGGCCTACGCTCAAGCTGCACCTTTCTCACAAGTACTCGACTGACCACCTATTCCTGCGTTTCCTTTCATCGACAGCAAGCCGCCATGAATTTAAGAAAAGACATCGAGCAGTAAAAACTGAGAGAAATCGCTGAATTGCCGAACAACAGAAAACGGTAATTTAAATCGTCCGTGCCGCGTTTTTCTAACGCTTCTGGTGCCATTGTGCGGCGCAAACACGCTGATTGCGCGGTCTCGGCTGGCAGGAACGGTTCATCGACCTTCCGTCCGACGGAATCCTGACGTCGTCGTCGCGTCGTCTTAAGCCCATTCGCGTCGAGAGGCGGGAAAGGCTTTCGCGTCGCGGAAAAAGTAATCCGCGATGCTGATTCATTTGCGCGGCGCCAAAGCGGAGGAACGATTGTGATGCAAACTTCATAAGCATCCGGACGGATTGGAGGGAAGGTAACGAGGCGAAGGACATCGTTGGGAAAGGACCTTCGAGTAAACCGTACTCTCGTCGACTTCCAAGAGCGGAATACGTAAATCTGTACCTGGGTAGCAGCGAACCCCCGGCTAGATGGGAAAGCCGAACGCGGAAAGAGGGGGCAGCCGCTGCAAGGGTGGCGGTGGTGGTTCGGCGAGACGAGCAGACAAGAGACTGGGATTCTTAACGGAGAGACCTTGACTCGAGGAAACGAGCACTCCGCAATTCGATTGGCTCCGAGCGGCATCGTGCATATTAAGTCGGCGTTATTTGAATGTCAAAAGTACCCTGGGACCGGTGATTCCGTCTCTGGCTGGGATACGAACGAGGGAAACGAGAGAGGAAATACGCCGCGGAGAGTGGCATCCGTGATGGAGGGGGGCTCGATTTCGAGACAGACGGAGAAAGAAAGAGAGGGTGAAATTTCTTCGTGCCGATACGCCGGGTATAATTGAAAATATATTCGCGTCGCCCCCGTCGTCCTTTTCCCTGCTGTTTCGTCGTTCGACCGTGTGACGCGGCGAGAAGGTGATTTAAAATCGAGGGAGCGAAAAATGCAAAGAGGCGCGATGCGAACGTGATAAATTACCGGCCGCGGAATTTATTGCTATCGAGTTCTATTCCGATCGAATGTTAATTGCTTTCGCTGTTGACTTTTTCGGCACGCCTAATGGACCGATTCGCGCGAATTTACGACAGGTTCGACCGATAAGTTCCGTTCGGGCTTCAAAGACTGTTCGTAGCTATCACTGTCGAGGCTTTCATCGGAATCTCTTTCTAGCCTGAATCTGAGACTAGAGATTTTTTTTTACTTTCGCGAGTCGAATGAAGACTGTTGTTTCGTGTCACGTATGACCACTAGTTAGACTTTTCGCAGCCATTAGTATTCAGCTTGCACCGAATTGCAAACATAGCTGGAATATAATTTAAGCGCAATTACCCTATATGTGTGATGATTTTAGAAATTATGATGAAGAGAGAAACGCAAAGTCAAGTAAGATTAACGAAGGTAAAACTGCAATCCAGGTGGAAGGTATTCATCAGCGTGCTTTATTCGTCGTATTTCGCACCTTCAAACTCTTCTCCACTTCAACCTTCGCAAAATTTGCTCAAGGAGTTAAACCATAACTGTACATTTATCATTCGTTAAATATTATAAATTGCTCGTGTGAACGTAACGAAACTCGACGAGTGCAGCGGACGCGATCAATACTATTCTTCACTTTCGAAAATAACGTCGGCCTAAAATTTTGTTCCGAATGAATTCTTTTTATGCTTGTGAAATTGCAAAGCATTCTTATTATTTATTTTGAATAAATTTCTCTTTAATCAACTCTATTAGCAAGCTTTCAGTTTCTCTTGATTGCGAATCTCAAACAGCTCGATGCCTGATGCGGATATCGCGCGTTTTACTTTTGATGAAAAACATATCAGCGCGCGTTGCGGTGGAAACGATCGCGGCCACTGTTTTAGTATGTCATCCTGCGGCCCGGCGAACCATCTCGGAAATAGAAATCTCATCTATCGGAGACCATGCCGGATACCGCAGGATACTATATCTCCCTTCTCCAGGATTAATTAAGGCACTCTCCGCTAGTACCGCAGGTACCACAGGCACTCCTGGTAGGCAAATCAATCGATCAGGTTTACCACCTTACCGCGTTACCTCGGGAGTAATTGACATTCTGGATGCATTTTGTATTTTCAGTCATCCCTAATTAACCTCGAGTACATTCGGGTATGTCGGTCAGCCTGGAGCTGTCATTGATGGACGACGTAAAATCATCGAGTGAATTTTTACGTACAACGCTTAACGAGCACTTTCGCTATAACAGAACTTGTCGAATTTGTTTTGCCAAACGCATACTAATATTATTTGCTTTTATAAAAACAAAGAAATAAGGGAAATGTACTTGCAACCACTCGTATATTTATTTTCTCTAAATTATAATTATTTTCGGATGTAATGTCAACCTTAAATGAAAGTAATTAAAAAAAAAAAGTTGAAGTAAACGGGACCCGGAATCCGCGATCTCGAGCACATAAACCGTCCGTTTATACCAACTGTACGGCTACCACTTCGATGACAGAGATTGATATTCACAGTATACAGGGTGTATCGTAACATGTGCGACCTACTTCAGCGGTCGATTAAGGACGCAAAAACAGTGGAAAAAGTTCATTTAAACACGTGCACTAGTCAACCTTGTTCCCGAGTCGTAGCCAATTATACATCCCGACAATTCTAATCACAATTTGAGCTCGCGAAACTCATTCTACTAACCTGTTTTAACCTGTTTTAAAATCTTCAAAGAGATATATGTTCCCATCCATAAGTCACTGGACACTTAACGAACGTAGAATAAAAGCGATGTAGATTATAAAATGAAACTAACACTTATTTAAGGGGAATGTAACTCATATTGCGTGTCATGGATGTTGCTGTAACTACTTAGACCTTCGAATCGATCGACTTATCGCGCCTAATGTTTTATATATAGCAACAAGGACCTGTAGTCTGCCAGCCAGCGAAAGTAGGTTAAAATTGGAGGGGCGCGGCCCGAGCGATTTCCTTGTCAGTATCACCTTTAAATGCCAATTAACTGTTTCAAACAGAAGCCAGGATCGGTCGAAGCGGCCCTCCGTCCACAGATTTCAATATCCTCGGGGCCAAGGTAATATAATTAAGACGCAACAGGGCAGCGAGGGAGACAGGATGCCGCGTTCTCGAGAGAGTCGCCCAACAAAGGACCGAGCTACGGCCTGTAAACAAGCATAAACGTTCCGCGCATACGTGTTCGCCGCTGTGTACCGGCGATAAATCTAAATTTACCAGCGCCGCGAAAAACTAAATCTCCCGCAATTTCCGCCCGGACGGTTGGGCAAAAACCTCAAGAGCTGAATTCAGGCTGCGCGATGTATCATAATAACGTTCCCCGCGGCTATGGTTACCCGGACCGTGGTAACCATGGTAGACAAGCTGCGCGCGATGGCTCGTCGTTTCTTCGCCGCGGCGACTCTTAACGCTCCGCCGGTGCTTAGACACCGAGGAATTTGCGAATTCGTTGAGAGCTTTCGACCATATTCCGCTGTTTCATGCACGACAAGACACTGCGAGTGTAAGCACGTTCAACGCCATGTAAAATTCAAACTTCACAATTAATCTGTGGCAACAGTTCCCACACTCGCCAGTAGAGGGCTACGCTCTCTCACAAGTACTCAAACGACTTTTAACTATTCTCACAATCATAGATATCGGTATAATAATCGTTGTATTACGATTATGAAAATCTCGATTGAACAGATTGAATAATATCGACTCGATCTCGGATCTCGGTTCTCCCCAGTCGTCAGAGCGTGCCTCGAATCGAACCTCCAGTTCCTCCCAGCCACGAAAAGTAAGAAAGAGGACCCGAAGATCGATAAATAACTCTTATCCGACTTGTGACTTACGTACGAATTACCTAATCATCCCTTCGCTGCTCCTCCTCGGAGTTATCTGTCCCATACATCATCGACGTTCGCCCAACGGTTGTCCTTCGCGCGTCCCGCGTCCTGGCAGTCGTTTTCCCATCACCCGGTGCTATTTATCAGGCAGATTTCTTCGTCGCGACGCGTCCAGGAGTTCGTTAACTTTTTCCTGGGACGCGTCACCTGCTCGCGGCGTCGAGGGTGTAACGCAAAGGCGGGGATAAAAACGCGTCGCGCCTTCGTCAGTTTTCGTTGCATTTTCATCCCCCTGCCACGTCACACCCTTCTCCAATCCTCGAACCGCTAAAAAACCGCGCGATTTCTGTGTAAATTACTCGAATGCTGTTAATGAAATGCAAACAATTTATCCGAAGCGCGCGCAATTTGTTCATGTGCATTCTGCGATCGGAACGTTACGAACGAGGCTGGACGATCGTCGGGATTGACAAAAATGTGGGGGATTCTTTTGACGCGTGGTTTTTACGGTCGTCGAATGCACATAAACTATTTTTTGTATTTGCACGGTTCGTGCATACGCGGTCGAAGTGATTCAAAAATTCATCCTGAACTATTTCTTTATTTTTACACATACTGTGTAGATATTTTGACAATGTAGGTTGTCAATTTTGTATATATACAGTTATTCCCACTCGTGTTTACACTAGAATGGTAATTAGTTATGAAGAAACTTATTTCTTATGAATTGAGCTGTTGTTTTTGAAACTAGTATAAGCCCATTTTTTTATACATTGAATGTAGCATTATTGAATTGCAAAACAAAATTACTTTATAAATAGAAGTAACACAGTATAACAAGGAATTCAGAATGTGTCAGATCTTCAGCGAGTTAATTATGAATGCACAGATCTAAACGGAAAACTATTAAACGATATTTATTAAACAAGTAATTAAACCAGTAATAAAGCAACGAACGAAAAACACCTGTACTTCTCTCACATATATGCACTTTGCGATTGTACGATTACTTCTGCCACAGAATGGGAGTAACTTCATATATTTTATATACGCATGTTTGTTGGAGAATTTTCAATTCGTGTGTACACATTTTTCGTTGCATTATGTAGTAATGATAATACAATTATTCTTAAACAAAGTCGTAGAACTCATCAAAGGAACGTGCCGTAATCGTTAAATCTCAGACGATGGTCATTAGCCCGTCCCGGAACGGGCAACAAAGGTAAATGCGGGCCTCGAGCTTAGAAGAACGCGCTAAAACGCCCGAGCGTACACGCCGCGTGGCCAACAGCGGAAGATAAATCATTTAGTTCTCATTTCGTTTGCTAAAGCGTCGGGCGTTAAGCTAAAATGCGCATCGTGTTCGAATAATTTGATAAAAGTTCGCGTCGGCGCCTCGCGATTGGCGACCGAACCGAGGAGAGCGTTAACGTTAATTATAAATCCCGACGGAATAACGGTAACGAGGAGAAAGAGTACAAGAGAGGAATAGATAGAGAGAGAAAGAGAGGCGAGGGGGGGGAAAAAAGGCGAAAGTCCGTGGGAATAGTTCCAAATGGGAGCCATTAATTTTACTCATCCGCCTCGCGGCAACTCGCCGCGTAATAACGAACGTGAAACGATATGAGAAAAGTTGAGATACCTGTCCGCCCATCCGCCTCCCTCCCACGCATCAACCCCATCCCTCGAGTGGTTAATGCAAAATCACGTTTACGGACCCGGAGTCTTTATTTTTTTCTTTCTTTTTCCGCCGCGTCCCGCCATCGGGAATTTACGATTTTCTAAGTGGCTCCGCGATATGCCTCGTATTCCTTGAACGTCCGACGTAAACCAGACGAAGTTCCGAAACGTTTGCTTATCGCTAATTGCCGAGTGCTGGAACCACGATCTCGGTTTTACGGCGTGTAACTTGGGTAAACATTTCATTACACATCGCGCGAAGCAATCAGAGGTTCTGCGGTTTGACGAGCAAACCAAATAACCGCGAACGAAAGAAACTGTTCTTTCGCCTAGGAATTTAATATTATTATATCGACGTGGCGAACGCGAAAATACGTGTTGAACAAATTTATTTTGCGATAACAAAGTTAGAAACGCTTTAAACGAGTGTGATAAAACAATCAGTAGATCAGTAGACATTTAGTAATTACAGATGAATTATAATTGTATTTTTTGAGCACGGAATTAAGGTAGAGAAGTAAAATCCAAATATCCACACCAGGAATGACTCCATGTATATTTTGTTGAAATTGGTCAGAGGGGATGTTTTTCGTGGCAAAGTTTTCATAACGGACTCTTGCAACATTGTTCGTTTAATGTTCTAATTCAAAGCAATATGCAGGTAAAATGTAACATCAACGTAGCTGTACAAAGTTGTTTCTGCGATACTGAACATTTTGCGCAGTATTGTGTGTATGCACAATGCGAGTATCGTGCTCGGTATACCGAACTCGGATGCCGTCCCTCGAGAGGGCGATAGGAGATCGCGTTTTGCAATAAAAACTGTCCTACGAGAACAGTTCCATTTGAACTTATTTATCTAGGCGACGCTAAATCCTGTTTATCTAGTCGCTACGAAAACTGTTTAAATGGCTTCCAGAGATTGCTCTTTCGATAAGAAACAATAATGATATTGGATTCTTTAAAATATCTACGTTACCTTCCCTTTATCTTCCCTGGCAAGCGAACGTAGCTTTCTGTTACCTTACGTAAGTAGAAAAATGATTCAATTTGAATTTTGATCGAGGGACACTTTGCTGCGTCATTTTTCACGATATCTGCCAAAAGTCTACATCCTTCACTCATCGACGAAGAACGAATTCTAATTAACATATCTTTCGAGCATGTCCTTGTGGAAAGAGATTAAAAAAGGGAGGAAATAAATGTTATACTTTAGAATAAAGCAGAATGTGAGAACAAAGGATTAGACTTGCAAGTAATTAATACTAAAATTAGTTAGATCGTATAGAATGATACTTCTTCTTTTCTATAATATAACAAAGGCCAACATATACCTCTGTCCACAATTTAACCAAAATAATAGCGACGATAATATGTATTTCCTTTCTGTTATGTTTAGGAACAGTTGGGGGAAATGAAGTGGCGACTTTCAGCGACGATCCATCGAGCGAGTCGCTGTATCGAGCGAGGTCTAGGACCTGTCAACGATCGGGAATAACTGCCGGATTGGGTACAGGTAACGGACTGAAGGGGTTTCGAAGTTATGGGCGTAAGTGGTGGTTTTCGACTGGGGACCGTTGCGCCACTTACACGGTCAGTCAATTTGCGTAATGAAGCAGCGAATGCCGGGGTCTCGCCGAGGGCCAATTACGGTCGAAGAGGGTCGGGACTGTACTTAGCTTTACCTAAAACCACGCTGAACCGTCGCGTCGCGATGCCCGAGTCGTCCAGGGCTCCATCGTGGACGTTGTAATTGCGTCACTTGACGCGAGAATCGAACGAGACTCGTCGACGGATGGCTTCGTCGAGAGGGCATCGTTATGGTCGAACATCCGGGCGAATCGGCCGGACACAAAGGGACAGGGTCCAAGACGATGGTTCCTCGATTCGAGGAGAGCAACTTTTTCGGTCCTTCAGACGAGACGTAGGCCGACCGTCTACGCGCGACCACATTGTCCGCGAGTATTCTTTATTCCGGGGGATAGATAAATGTTGATGGAAACTATTGGCTCGCCCGGAAAGTGGATCTCGTGTCGGGGACAGAATGTACCGAAGCGATTCGAAAATGGTGGCGATGAAAATTAGAGAATCACGGATGCGTATCTTGAATTTCCACCATCTTTAAACCACTGATAAGATAGAATTTCGTATTTGAACATTTTTATATTTTCTTTCGTATTTTTTATTGTTATCTTTAGTGTTCTGAAAATGGTTATCTTTTACAATTCACGAGGGTGAACAGATACTTATTATTGTTAGTTCATTTTATATTTAAGTATCTAAGGAACGGGTCACCGATATTACACCATTTTAATTTTTGTCAATGAAAATAGAGATTATTCTCCAATAATTTTGTAGACAATCCTGACGCAAAATACGTTTCTCTTTGTACTTCATTTTCGAATCCTTCCTAAATCCGCCTTACGAAGGGTCGACAGAGTCGTGTCATTTTGCCTCTCACGTTGTCCGGCGTTAGCGGGAATTCCGTAATGACATTGCGGCCATCTAGATTCGAGCTCGAGTCACGGTGACCGCGCAGAAAGGCGGAACACTTCGTTTTATTTTTTATTCTTTAAACTTCCATTCCGTGGTCGTCGTCTCGCAGGCCATTTCGCGGTAAAAGTGGCAAGCACGACGGCGTCCTCGCCGGGACGAGCCAACCCCGTCCCGACGGAGGGTCGTTATCCCCGTGATTACAAATTTGTGGACCTGCAGAGGTAGCTCGTTTATGTTCAAACAGAAACGATACGTCGGAGCCGGGGAGGACGCGGAAGCATTTGCGCGTCGAGCAAGACCGCCAGAGAACGGGAAAGAGGGACCGAGAGAGGGAGACGCTTTCGAATGTGAGTATTGTACGTTTTATCAATGGATTCCGGGATATATTGTCTCCCCACATGAGCGATGTTGCATTGTCCGTCGTGCCAGCGGGGAAGTTGCTGATTGAAAATGCACGCGGAGTCCCTACCCCCGTGGAGACCTTGTTGGATAAAAGTGCGAGAGGTATCCGTCGAGGATAAGGACACGGCGAAATATATTAGAGATACGCGACAAATTGTGCTTCGCGAAAATTGTTCTCGTAAATTCTGCGCGTTTCAGTTTTTGGGAATTACAATCGCGGTGGGGAAAAATATAAATAATCTAAGGATATTAACGGATATTATAAGAGTTTCGAAAGTAAAACAGGCAAAAAAGGAGACCAAAACTTTACAATTTTAGTCCCATTAATTTAATTATACTGTAACAAAGTCAATTTCAATTGAATAATTTCAAATAAGATAATTTCATATTACTCCATCAGAGACTTTGGGTAAAAAAGAAATATTGTTCTTCTAGAATTTTTATTCCGCAATAGTATGATATTACCAGAAGACGAGCCACCTATTTTCAGAATTTCTATCGTCGACCACATTTTTATAAGAATTTCAAAAATTCGAAGGAATTGTCTGCGTGAATAGTTGGGCGGAAACGACGAAACGTACTTAGCCACGGAATAAAGGGATTTTCCCGAATTCTTGGATTTTGGTAACAACTACTTCAGCCTTAAGAACCACTTGTCTTATAACCCTCGTTGCTGTTGGTTCCAAGAAAGCAACGAAATGTTTTCAACTACATGTTCGCTACTGACGACGTTAACCGTCTGTGTTTCGTATTTCTCAGTCGTGCATTTATCTAACAATTTGAAAAATTAATTTCATCGTAGCTAAAAGTAACTAAACAGCATTCCGTTTTAAATATTCTTAAATATATTCCGCTCTCGATAAACACAGAAACAAAACTGGAATTATATAAAATTCAAGCCACAAAAGAAGTGATCCTCGCAGGGTTTATAAAAACAGTCACTGAATTATTAATGGCGAGCCACGGTACAGCGATCGAATACCTTATACGCAGATTCCTCAGACGTCTCTGATAATTGATGGTGGATGTCCGCCAAACTGATCGATATCGGGCAGGAAACGGGGGGAAACGAAGTTCCACGATATCGTGCCCGTTTTCTGTTCGAGGTAATTTTTCGTAGGAACGGCTGCTGGCGCAACAAACGCGGCTAATGAGACAGCAGGATTCGAAATGTACGTATTTCTATCGAACGAGGCACCATCGGCGGAGGGTATTTCGAATTCAGCTCAGAGGTGCCATGGCGTTTTGGTATTCACGGCGAGGCGTCTAGGTTCGCGGAACAGAGACGAGGAACGACGGGGTAGCTGGAACGGGAACGGCTACGAAAACGGAGCCAACGGAGCCTCCGACAAACACGACATTTGCGAAGCAAATACTTCTTCGTCGCGTAAACTTCTCCTTCCCTTGCGCTAATGCGGAACGATCGACGCGCGAAATTCGAAGTTTCGCGGAGCTCGTTGCGCCGCGCGCGCGGATGTTGCGGCCGCAGTGAACCGTGTGAAATGCCCCGCGATTTCTTTTGCCCAAGAATTTCCGTGAACGTGTCTGTCGAAGATGGAAAAGTCGCGTTTTACGAGGTCCTTCGGCAGGTCGCGTGGAATGGGACCGCCTCGAAAAGTACCGAAGTCGCGGCAAACGTTCGTTGATTGTTGGAGGCGTTTCGAACATGTCTCAAGATTTTTAAAAGTCTCTGAATCGGAACAAAATGTTCGTAACAATTATATCTCTTAATATTCCAGAGTAGAAAATATCTTTAAAATTCACGAATCTTACGGTGCGTTGCGAACTCGAAAATTTAGAAAAATCGTATGCACCCGTAACGCGAAACCATTTTTCGTTCGCGCGGAAATCCGGTTTGAAGGGATGAAATCACCCCTTGAAGAAAATGCAGATTTTTCTTCCTCGCGTCTTCCGGACGAAGAAATATTGAAGAAAAGTTTAATAAAAGCTGAATCTTTTCTTCTGTATTCCGTGCAAATATAATTATCGAAAATAGCAACTATTATGAGTTTTTCGGCAATTTTTTACATACAAAAATGGAATTTAATTTCGTGCAAACGTTGATCAACGCCGGTCTGAAGATCTAAATTAACTTTTGAGGACACAATGACCCGTTAAAGTGGTCGCGAAATGGTTAAGCGCGACCGAATAGAAGTTCATTGTTCGAACGTTTCCGTAATACCGGGTACTCTTTCCGATATCTCAAAGTGACGCGGGAAGAAATATTCTGACGGCCTGATTACAATTTATCGGGAAGACGGGTGGGAACTCGACGGGGAAACCGGAAGAAAAATTTATACCCAGCCGACTTATCAACTACGTGACACGTCGCATCGAGATCTCGTTAAAAGCACAGAAACCGGCGCGCGGTCGTTGCTCTCGAAACGATTTGACGGCTGTCTCATGCATAATAAGGACTCTTCAGCCGGCACGGGGCTTTATTTTGCGCAGGCGTGAGCGTTCTGCAAAGTAATATGATATTTTCTGTCTGTTGAGAGACTTCCAGCTCCCTGGAGGAGGACCGAGGAAATGGAGGTTTCAAAAGAAAACGAGAGCGGGACGAAGAAAATAATGTTACGAATGAAATCTAACAACTTGGTAGAAAATACCTCCTTTGAAGCTGATTATTAAAATACTTGCAGATTCTTTCCTTGCGAATTAAAGTGATCTTCCTAGAGTACAAATGGCCAACTAAGAACAAAGGTACAGCGCGCGCACCGAGACGCTGAAAAGATTTACAAACGTTTCGAAGTTTTAATCTTCTGTATTCTAAATTGAAGATTTCAAGATCCCAAATAAATGCTTAGCCTAACGACAGAAAATATTGATTTATGCTAAGTCGTAACACTGTGTTTTAGGAATATATACAGGGTGTTCGGCCACCCCTGAGAAAAATTTTAATAGAGGATTCTAGAGGCCAAAATGAGACGAAAATCAAGAATACCAATATGTTGATGGAGGCTTCGTTAAAAAGTTATTAACAATTAAATTCAAAAGTTTCAAATCGTTCTGGAAAAATTATTTTCGGTTGCGGGGGTCAATTACAATCATTTTTGGTGAATACACATACTTCCGAAATCCTACCCAGTTTCGAGAAAAAAATTCGAGTAAGTGCTGAAAGTTTTGGGTGAAAAAAAAGACTTTCGAATCATCTTGGAAAAATTATTTTTAGTTACAGGGGTCAATTGCAAGCATTTTTGGTCAATAGACATACCCCCGAAATCCTACTCAGTTTCGAGAAAAAAATTCATTACCGAAAATTTCATGTCTGACCATAGCGTTGATATGTTTCACTGAAATTTCATGCGTATCTTTAAAACATCATAACTTCTGAACGGATTGGACGATTTTAATGTTTAAAAAAGCAAACTACGCGTATTTTGGTGGCGAATATGTAGAAATCACAAAAATATTCGAAAAGTTGGTCCTTGACCCCGCAAAATGAGAAAAACTCCATAAAAATGGTCCAATTTTCAAATAGTCAAAACTCCTACAATTGTGAATATATTTCAATGAAACTTTTTTCTGAAGTAGAGCTCATAGGTACCTACTAAAAAGTATTAGACAACTTTTCTGTAGGTCGTCAAACAAAATTACTAAAAATGAAAAAGGAATTTTTAAGAAAAATCGACAAGGAGTAGGTGCCTAAATTTTTCGATGAAAAAGAAAATTTTTAATTAATTCTAAAAAAATTATTTTCGGTTGCGGGAATCAATTACAATCATTTTTGGTGAATAGACATACCTCTGAAATCTTGCGCATTTTCGAGAAAAAAATTCAATACGGTCGGAACTTTAAACGTTAATAACTGTTTAACGAAGCCTTCACCAACAAATTGATATTCTTGATTTTCGTCTTATTTTGGCCTCTAGAATCCCCCATTAAAATTTTTCCCAGGGGTGGCCCAACACCCTGTATATTATATTTTGCACAGTTTTGCAATTGTTACGATACACGTACCTCAAATTTAAAAAATGGTGGCCATAAGTAAGTTCTATTTCGAGCTTGTTTAGATAATACGAACCAGTATATTGTGTGAAAGATATGGATGTGCAAATTTGACTATTTTGTTATGAATGGAAGAGAGTTTCCAAGGACTCGCGAGTAGTTAGAGTCACGTCGATCAAAACGTAGAATGCAAGAACGGCCATGGGAGGGTATTTCAACTTTGTTGCTGTCACCGTTCTCGTTGAGAGTCCCTCGAAGGGCATCATTATTGCGTGGCAATATAAGGGGAATACAAAACGGCGCCTCGGAAACGGTCGAGAATGCCGAGACATTCGAAAAAGGGGTTGACGAGTGTTCCCCCGTCGGAGACGAACGCCGATGATGTCTGCTGGGGTCTGCGATCGTCCCTACTTTCCATTCTTCCCTTGTTGTTCCATTCCACGGAAGATCAGCGGCGGGCTTATTGCCTCATGAATATGTATAGAAGAGATCGTACTCAGCTCCGTACGAAGTGGAGATGCTCGACCGTTGAACGTGTCGGGGTTGAAGGAGCCCGAAACTAAGGGTTGAACGGATGGGAATGACCGCGAACGAGACACTGAGAAATTAACGAGTCACTGGCTCCCGGATATTACACGCGGGGATAAACAGAGTATCGTGGAACAGGTGGAGACGCGAGAATGGTCATCTTCCCGAGATGCAAATGGAGGAAATTTTCGGGTCGGGAATAGTATAGATATCCAGCACGATTTTCTGAATAGCAAATCGAGTTGGGTTTCGGTGATTCTGTGACTTTACTGATTAGTTCAGACTAACTTCATGGACGAATAAATTAGCGGCCAGACCTTCCACCCGTTTCACACATCGTCCAGTATAAACATAACTGACTGCTCTCTCGATTTAATTCATAAATTCGTATATTTAGAAACACATGGAAGGGCGCTAACTTCTCAATAATTTTTTTCTGTGAAAATCTAATGCCATATCGATTGATGGTGAATCGTTATATCGGACTATAATCGTATAATACAGACAGCTGAATTTTAACGCGGTCTCTATCGCTCAGAATCTCCTTCCAGATGTTACAATAAAGCACGTCGATGTCTTTCGAGACCCCCGATTCCACCTCGGTTCGCTCGTTCCTTTTTCCCCGAACGTAAACCAGCTTCTGCACGATATCTCATAGAATGTAGCTAATTCATGACACCCTCGAAGATGCCATCGAGACTACTGCCTGCGGCAATCATTATACGTCTGGAAGAAATTTCACGGAATACCATTCCGATAAAATCCCGCTATCGTCCAGAGAGGAGTCTCGCTGGAAAAAGTTTTACGCATTGTACGTCGGTTCTGCGATATCCCGACGGTTACTACGGTAATTTCGCGAATTTTTTAGCGCGGCTGATAAAAGAATTATGTACCTTTATTAACTTACCCCACGGCGGATCTACGTCTTTCTCGTTTTTCCCGAGAACTTTAGAAATTTCAAGAATTTTATTCCTGATAAATAGAATTTATCGCGAGAAAATTCGCGTGTTTAATTACAAATTGTCGCAAAGCTGGTATTTTATTCGCCTGTAACGTTTGAACGGAATAATAGAAATACATTTTTTAGAACTGGACGTTAAAATTTAATTACTTTACTTTCGCTGCGTTCGCAAATTCCAGCTTTTTTCCTGGCATTTTGCTTAGCTTCGAAAAGAGCCTAATAAATTATACAAGCTGACATAAACAGAGTGTTACAAACTTCACTAAAACGAGATTTAACGGATGGATCAGATGTTCACTCCCCAAAGAGTTATTATATTTTTGCTCTACCGTGTAATTAAACAAACTTTTACTTCGTTTCGAGGCACGCCAGCAGCAGCGACACTGTTCCACGAGCAAACCCGACACGCTGTGAATAAATAGTTGTCGATAACCTTCTGTTATCGTCTATCGTTACGGAACGAGAAGTTGAACGTCATTGCCCGGACTGTCTTTTCCCCATTTTCCCGATAGTTCCTTTAAACTTTCTAGCGAGCTTTCGAATAACTTTCCCCCCACCCCGACGCTGCTCGAGGATGTGTCAGACCGTCACCGGTATCCTCATTTTCGTCAAATGGAATTCAGGAAATCTTGGGGCCCGACATCGATTGGCATCCCCTTTCATGGAAAAATCATTTCTCTTTAATATCAACCGGTATACACCCTCTCTATTCGCCGCGGTGCTTTCTATCCCGTCGTTCGCTACACGAGCGCGAACAACACTGAATAATGGAAGGGAGGAATGAAAATGGACGCGCGCGCACGGCCCACGGTTTTTACGCGCGCCACGCGAAAGAACTTTCAACGCGATGCAACTTTCCCCGCATCCGCCAGGATGGCGTAGATAACTTCTCGTTAGAGCAGGACGCAGGTAATTTACACGAAAGCTGTCAATATTGGTTCGCGGACAACTTTCGATTCATCGCGTTCCCTTCGAATTCGCGAAAACACGCTTCGTATTCGATAGACAATTTAATTTGCAATACAGCTAATAACAGGGGAGAATCTCGCCTGTTATCGAGTGTGGGGGGGGGGGGGTGGAAGAACGAAATCGACGACGTCACGCGCAAGTCATTATCAGTGTATCCGCGACAAAGGGCGATCAATTGCGTTATTACGGGAGAATGCATGTGATAATGGTTCCGTTGAGAGATTACCGGGATGGACATCCGCTGTTTTTAGGGAGCAGCGAAGGGCGCGGTGCTTCCTTTGCTTTTCTCGTTAGTCGTTTCTTCTCGCCGCGAGAGTGACGAGCTTCCTGCGGGGAACAAAGCGCTTCAGATATTGCTTCCTATTTTTCTTTCCGCGCGGCACGTCGGATAAATGAGATTTAACGAGGCCAACCGGTGGCCATTCGCCACCCTCGTTTCACGCGAGCCGCAAGAAACGCTGCGCTCGAATTCGAACCCTGAAAGTACTAAATGACACTTATCAACTATTCACTGTTGTATGTGAGCGCCATTAAACCCTGGTGCTACATCAATAAACTTCTACTTGGTACATATTTTCTCTCAATGCAAAAATATAGCAAAATTTATGAACTGAACTGTAAATAACTTGAATTATTTAGATCTTAAAAAGTGTCTACTATCAATCTTTCAAAGTCACTTCCAAGCTATAGGAATACACTTATATTATTACAGTAAATTCCACGAAAAAATTCGCATAATGTCTTCGTTAGAATGTGACACTGTACAGAAAGTTTCGGTTCTATACGTCGCGCAGTTTTCCGTTTAAAAAAATGCTAAATATTGTCCATTTCTCGGCTCTAGACGCAAGGAAATCCCCCCTTTCGAGTAAAATATTTTGCAACAACGCGTTCCGGCGGGGAAATTTTTTTTCGCGCCCTTCAGTTTCATCGCGGCGGCACCTTTACATTGTTCCGAGCCTCGTAATTAATCCACCGCGCTTGAGAACGGTTCTCGTTTTGTGCCCGGCGCGTTGAAAAATATCAGCGTGTTCGCGCGATAGTCTCGGGCGCACGACGCGTCGGTAATTCCGCGCTCTGATATATGGAAAAGAAAAATACAGAGAGACGCGGCCGGGTTGTTGGTAACAAAACGATGCGGGTAATCACGGCAAGCGTTGAGAAATGATCGAGTGGCGAAAGCATCTGGCGCTCTGGACCGTGAAACAAGTTTCACATCGGCTATTCTAGATTTCCTCATCGTACACCGCCGCGCGGGAATAATATTTCCGGTCGGGCGGCCGGCTGTATTTGAATTTCTTAGGTACACAAGTGGCCGGGGCGTTCGAATTTTACGGAAAACAAACCGGTGTTATTCCGACGGCGAAAAGAATTTCAATATTAAATACATGCAAATAACTGCGCACGCACGATAAACAGGATCTGGCTTGCTCAAGTTTATTCGCGAACCTTTCGTCGAATGAATTTCTAACGCACCACGGGGAAATATTTTATACCCAAGACGGGCGAAAATCCCGTCGAAAAGAAATTTGTAAAGAAACTGGATACGACAGCGTCTATATTCGTTCCGCTACATTGGGTCGCGCAAAATACTTTTATTATAATATATTCTGACGGAAACTATTGCTACATCTAAAATAGACTTTATCTTCCGTTCTATTCTTATAGTCGCGATATAACTTATCGATGGTCGTGCATGACCTGTTGATGCAATTTTAAAGTAAAATGAAAAAATAAACGAGTTCTGTAACTTTAAGTACGAAATCTGAAATCTATAGGAAAGCAAAGAATGGAATGTAGGTTGAGGGTTAATAGAAATTTGGAGAATTTCGATGAACGGAGTCTCGGGGCGTCTTTTAGCGACGCGTCTATGAAAGATACAAGGGGAATAATAGTTGTAAGTAACGGAGGGGGATTCGTATAATCACGGGAACGTTGAGAAATGACCGAGCTGCAGGAGCATCTGGTGCCCAGGACCAGGAAACGGATAAAGCTTCCGCTGGTTTTCTTGTTGATTTCCTCGTCGTGACGCGCGAACGAGAATAATGCTCCGGGTCCCGGGACCGGACCCGGCACCAGCTGCCGGCGCACCGAGATCGATACACGCCGTTGTTATTGCGTCTGGAAAGCGAGTATCGTTTATCCGTAAAGGAAGCTGCTCTCCTATTTCGAGCCTCGAGATCCGAGATTGCCGGCGTAACAGAATCTAGATAGCGCGACGTCGTACGTGGAAAAGGATAAATTCACCCACGCGATACGACACGACGATATTCGACGGCTGGTCTCTTATATTCGATAGACGTCGGGAACAAGGACGGGACACCCATTGTTATCGACTGACCACGAGCGAACGGCTTATGAATTTCTGCCGGATAGGACTTTTGGTACGATTCGTGATCGTTTTCGACACGTTATTACTGAACTTAAATAATTTCGTAAAAGCGTAGTTTCTTCTTGTTTGAAAAATTAATCCTCTGTTGGAGGATGATAAATTGAAGATATTAAGATCTGTAACGATAATATGATATGAAATTTCAACTTTGAATTTGCAAAACTGAATTGAATTCTTCAAAGGTGCGACGATTATGAAGCAAACCAAACACCAAGAATATTTCAAATATTTAAGTAGTGCAAGGAAAGTTCAATCGGACAATCTAATGCATAAGTATAAAAACTCTTCCTGAATAAACAGGTCTGACCACAAGTCTGACTATGAGCAAGCAATTTCGTTGTAATCGGTGTCGCAATTTGGATCAAATTTCTTTAGAGAACGCGATATTTGAAAGTCATTGTCGAGGATCTTCAGGATTTCGAAACTTCCTGGTATTCCAGCCGCTGTCTCCGAAGAGAGATTGGCCTGGTGTACGTAGAAACCAATGTGACTGGGGATGCGAGCGGGGATTGCGGCAGGTCACGTTGAGCTTCGCTTAAAACAAGTAAAGGCCATGGCAAAACCAGAGGATGGACGCAGTAGGTAAACGGATAAACGTAATCCGAAGGATCTTTGTCCTACTCCATGACGCGACTGCCCTATTCGCTGGATACCGACGGACAGGCTCGAGAAAACCATTTTGCTCGCTTTGTCGCTCGAAATACGTGTCGCCAGGTACAACAATGATCGGATAACTGCGAGTCATTTTCGATTGATTAAATGAACGGTAGTCGTCTCTACTGAGAGGGGGATCCCCTTGACGCACTAAAGACTGCGACAGTACGTTGCTTCAGAAAAATTCTCAACAAAGTCCCCGGCATAATTGTGCGCGTGCCTTGAATAACTGATAGAAGCATCTCCTCTCCAGGTAAGTTCTGAATTAATTGGCGCACGTTCAAATATGATTACGCCCGGAGCTTTCGGCAATAAATAACGCTACTTAACTGGGGAGGTTAAAATTTCAGTCGAGAAAGTCGTATGCTAAATATATATTTTTTTTTAATTTCTCTGTCAATTTCGTCGTGTACGAGCGAATATTATGAAAATGGGTACACCATGGGAAATTTGATACCATCAGATGTTTATATATCGAAAAATTTATAAATTATATAACATTGAAACAACTAAGAAGTAATCGAATCGTATTCACGAATATTCAAAATGGATTACCTCAGAAACGAAACGTTCGACAAAAAGATTCCATTCTACGTTTCCTATTTACTTTTTAGAGAAGAATCGCCCCCCGTAGCCGCTAATATTACGTTTTGCGTAGACGCCCAGCATTACGAAGCTTAAAGTGATCGTACACCGGGCTTCGAGCACTTTTTGGTCGGCGACAAAATAATTCACGAGCATCGTGCGTTTCTCCAGGGTCTAACGCAACTCGACGAATCTAAAAACAGAGAATTATGGAACGTTGGGTTGGTAAAACCGCGATCGTTACCGGCGCAGCATCCGGCATCGAGGAAGCAATTACAGCTACCCTGTTGGGGGGGGAAAAAAGTGAACGTGCTGGCGCTAGACATACAAGCCGAGAAATTACAACTCGCCAGCACTAAATGGAAGCAGCTCGTCGAAGGAGGGGAATTTTACATCCTAGACTGAGATCTAAGTAAAGACGGAGACTTGAAACGCGCTTTCTGTTAATATTATTAAATTACGATCGTTTCTCCCTGGACTCTTCGAACGCAAACTTATTTTGGTAACGCGAGGACTAACGAAAGAAAATGGCGAGAGAAAAATCACCAGAGGCTGGAATCTCGTTTAAATATTCAGTATTAATCGTTCGACGCGCTAGCTGCAAAACATAACGGTCTCTTATACGCGGATATCGGTGAAAAAAAGGAAGCTTTTTACTTTTATACGCGACGTATAGACGGCACGCGGGGCGAAATAGCATTACCCTGGGTACCTCGTTTTTCCTGCTCGTTGTCGTATTTTAAAGAATTCCATAAATTACACTTGCAGAGAGCGACAGGACGGCATTTGAAAGGCTGTTAAATATTAATATCATTGCGACCGTCGTATTCATCAACCGGGCGGCGCACTCGATACGCCAGCGAAACGTCGAAGGATATATTTTCAATATCAACAGGTATTGTTGCTCGCGAGCATCGTTTTTTCGACTCGTTTACCGTTTCGAGTTGTCCATTCCACGCGATTGCTTCGAATCCCTCTTTAACTCGCAACATCTGTATCTAAACATCGATCTGTTCCGACAAAGAACAAATCTTCATAACCTTCATAAACAACAAACTCGTCACAAAATTTTAAGGGCAAATGATTATTAAACGTCTATTTCGAGGATCAGCAACCAAAATTTAATCGAATATCCGTGGGGAGTGAAACGTTATAGCGTTTCGTCGACTACGAGGGTTAAAAAATATTTTATCAGCCGCCCTTCGGAAGGGAAAACTATCGTCACGCGGGGAAAAGCGGCTGAAACCGTGTTGTTCGGTAGAGCATACGGAAATTTTGCTAGTCCCTTTCCCGCGTTGCAAAAAAACAGCTCGACGCTTTTAAGACCGAAACAAACGTTCCGGTTGTTTGCGCTTGAAGTCGTTTCGAATGAAACGCGGTGCAAATGGCCGGCAGCCGGACCGCCTGTTGAAGCAGTTTTTTGTTATGGGCGGCAGCATGCTGGGACACGAAATTCCGATGGCATTCTTTTCGAAAATGAATAGCTGCGATGCTTAGAACCTGTACCTGACTTAGAAAAATTAGAATATTACAAATTGATCTTCAATCGTATCTAAACTGAACTTCTCTCCACATGTTCCAATTATTGTTGCAGAAGGTAATAAAACTCTTGGCTTTAACAAGCGGTTTTCATCAATTTTAATTGTTTACTTGTGAGGCTACAATCGCAGCCAATTTGCTAATCTTATTTAGTTTTTAATTAATAATTACATTACCCAGCTAAGAGCGATACGATTATTAATTAAACGGTAAATAATATTACCCACACCACGTGGAGGTTGCTGCGAGTGGAGACCCGAAGGATCGATGGAACTTTGATTCCATCTATCTCACTTTTACATTCATACAAGCTAGATTACTAAACTAAAGAGATAGAAGGAACCAGTGTTCCTTCGATTTTCTAGTTTAGTTGTACCAAGAAATTATTTCGTTTAAAAAGGGATGAAAGTAAATCGAGGGACACGCGACACGATGCGATGCTGAACCGTGCAGCGGATCCGAGGATCGAACCTACTGCACTTCTTAACTCGATCTCTATAGGAAAACGTATTTAGTAACTAATTCTTAAACTTCCAAACATTAAAAGGGATAAAAAAGAGAAATTTCCCCCCTTAAGCAGTATAATTTTCTCTAGTATCTTAAAGAACAGTTTTAAATTCGCAGCCATTAGCTCGGTGTTACCCACGATGAAGAAGTTCTTCGTGGGTAACACCGATTACCAGGTCTCACCACGTGGAGGTTGCTGCGAGTGGAGACCCGAAGAGAGATGGATGGAATCCAAGTTCCATCTATCTCCCTTTTGTATTCTTAGTAAACTAGAGAGATAGAAGGAAGCAAAGTTCCTTCGATCTCCTAGTTTAGTTATGTCAAGCAATTATTTCGTTTAGAAGAGGGATGAAGCTAGATTGTGGGAAACGCGACGCGACGCGATGCTGAACCGTGCAGCTGATCTTGGGATCGAACCTACTGCTCTTGCTAACTAGATCTCTATAGGAATACGGCTGCTGCAACCCTGAATCGAGGTCTCCATTTCCCCAACGCAACCCGCCGGGAGCCCGAAGGACCCGACTTAGGCTGTCTGACATAGAGAGAGTACCTGAGACAAGGTCGACTCCCGCTGGAAGGTGTGCGTTTCCGCAGAATACGGAAACTCCACACCTTCCAGCGAAGAACCATTTTCCCTCGATCGAGTTACCAAGGGAAGGCGATTAGACCTTTCCGACCAGCTACACGGCCGATCACATGTTTCTTCCAATGAAACAGTGGTGATCGAAGCTGGGAACGAAGGAACGAAAGAGAGAGAAGCTACTCGTTTTATAATTGCTCGACATTATACGGAGACGCGTACAGAGACGAGGCTTATGTCTAATCGATATAGTCGTACCAAGCAATTATTTCGTTAAAAAGGGGTGAAGCTAAATCGTGGGTGACGCGACGCGATATGACGCGATACACCATGTAATAGGTGCAAGGAACGAGAGATCGAGGGAAAAAGAAGCTACTTGATAAACAATTGCTTGGCGCGTTCGCGTACAATGTAGTCGTCGACGCTTAAGTCTAATTTAATTTTGCCAAGTAATTATTTTGTTTAGAGAGGGTGAAGCTAATGTGAGGGGAACGCGACGCGACGCGATGCCAAACCATACAGCAGATCTTAGGATCGAATCGACACTGCCCTTAATTGATCGATTTCTATAGGTAAACGGATACTCCGCGAAACGGAAGGTATGCGTTTCCGCGGGAAACGGATACTCCACACCTTCCAGCGAAATACCATTTTCCCAGGATCGAGCTATCAAGGGAATGCGATTAAATCTTTCGGACCACTGTACGGCCGATCACATGTTTCATTCGTTGAAACAGCGGTGACCGAAGCGAGAAACGAAAGAACAAGAGAACGAGAAGCTACTTGTTTTATAATTACTTGGCAATATTGGGAGACGCTTACGATAGAGACTTAAAATTAACGTCGAAGCTCAAGTTTAGTCAAGTTAAAACTAAAATTCGGACGACAGAAGGAAACAAAGTTCCTTGGATTTAGTTATACCAAGCAATTATGTGGTTAAAAAGAGGGATGAAGCTAAATCGTGGGATACGCGACGCGACGCGACGCTGAACCGTGCAGCTGATCTTGGGATCGAACCTACTGCTCTTGCTAACTAGATCTCTATAGGAATACGGCTGCTGCAACCCTGAATCGAGGTCTCCATTTCCCCAACGCAACCCGCCGGGAGCCCAAAGGACCCGACTTAGGCTGTCTGACATAGAGAGAGTACCTGAGACAAGGTCGACTCCCGCTGGAAGGTGTGCGTTTCCGCAGAATACGGAAACTCCACACCTTCCAGCGAAGAACCATTTTCCCTCGATCAAGCTTACCAAGGGAAGGCGATTAGATCTTTCGGACCAGATACACGGCCGATCACATGTTTCAATCGATGAAACAGCGGTGACCGAAGCTAGGAACGAGGGAACGAACGAGAGAGAAGCTACTTGTTTAATAATTGCTTGGTAGGACGCGGAGATACATATAATAAAGAAATCTTCGACGTTAATTTTAAGATTCGCGACGAAGCTTAAATCTAATGTACTTGGAATTAAATGTCCCTCGGCGGATGACTCCCTCGGCGGTTGTGGCGTCTTCCCTCGATGTCCTTGGAGTCGATCTATAATAGATCTGATCTGAAACAAAAACTAATACTCGTATTAGTATCATATTAAAGACAATTTAATAAACCCTATCCAATCCATCTGTGATTCGACAAGTGGAGAAGTAATTTGTTGAGCTGATGTATCGAACAAGCTAAGAAATTCTGAAACATTCCTACACAGAATACAGTTATTGTAGACCTACCTAAAGAAATGTACAAAATTTACACGTGATAAGGAAGTGAAAATATTAATAAATTGAACAATGTCAGTCAAAATATATTAAATACGCTCAATCAAAACGACAGAACAATTTCACAGATAAAGTCAAAATAAAAATTCAGATAAATCGATAGACGATGCTGGTGAACTTAGCTGACCAGTAAAAATATTCTACGAAATGTGGAATATCTTACCAAGTCAGATTCAACTAATACCACAAGTAGTGAAATCGACAAAGCAATTTCGCAAACAAAATCGAGATAAAAATTCAGATTAATCGACAAAGACAGATACGAGTTTAGGAAAGAATTGGAAACAGAAACAGTAAACGATCGAAGGAAATACCCCACAGAGAATCATTTTCTTTCAGAGTCTTATATGGTCAACGTAACGCAACAATTGCCGAAATAATAGAAGAACCAGTTAATAGAATATCTCATTGTTCAGGAAAGAATTGGAAACAGAAACAGTAAACGATCGAAGGAAATACCCCACAGAGAATCATTTTCTTTCAGAGTCTTATATGGTCAACGTAACGCAACAATTGCCGAAATAATAGAAGAACCAGTTAATAGAATATCTCATTGTATGCCAAAATGGTGGAAACATTCACAGTGACGAAACGAAAACCGATAAATTCAACAAACCCAATTTTTCATCAAACGGTAGTCAAAAATGAACGAGCAAGCTTCAAATCAGAAAAATAAGAGAGAGAGGGGATATTTAAGCAAGACTCACCACTGGTCAACAACTGGTCACTATTGGTTATCGTATGCTCACCACTGGTCAGCTGGTCAGTAGTGGTCAGCATTGGTCAGCACTGGTCAGTAGTGGTCAGTAGTGGTCAGTCCTGGTCCCCCCTGGTCGCCATTGGTCAGCCTAGGATGATCCCGAGATACCCACCAAGCCAGGAGGTCCGCCACCCTCGGACTCCCCCCAGAGAGTGAGACATACAAGTCTCCACATGAGCCTTTAATGTAGTGACGGAGGAGTGGGGAGAGCACAGCGTGTGTCAGCCATCTTAACCGGTCCGGTGGACAAATTATTTCACGAAAAATTATTATTTACGCATACTGATGGGCTCTTTCATTAGTCATATACCACATATTGTTAAGAATTGTTTAAACTATTGCGTTGGAATGTTAAACAATGCTAAGTTTTATTTATAATTGCTTAATTCACACCATCGTCGAGTAGGTACTCTGTATGGAGTTCACATGCAGCGATTGGTATTCTCGTAAAAAATTATTTCAATATTTGCGTAACACACACAAGGTATACGAATAGACCTTCCACCTTATGGACTTTCATGACCCAATCTGATTGTTATACCGAGTTATTTTTTAAATAAGTGATGTATTACAATTTAAAATGAAAAATAGAAGATTTGATCGTATACCTTGTCTGTGGTATTAGTACGATACTTGTTACAATTAAATTTAACGTACAGCAAACTGTGCGAGTTAAATGAAGCAGTTTAGATACAAACAATCGATCGTTACACTTATTCTTCTTTTCTACACGTAGTTTTCATTGAAATGATACGTTACTATACTGGTTACGCGTCATTGATTATAAATTGTAAATTGACCGCACATAACCGCACCGTAATTACAGAGGCTCCTTAGAATTCAATGATTGACGCTATTATTGGCATGCGTGACTAAACTTGGTATTAATTCTAACTACCGGAGTAATGGTTACTGACTATGCGTCTTCCCCTCCCGATACTATCTCTAATTATCCGTAGTTGCTGATAGACACCTATTCCAACCAGTCTGCCATTAAATATTCTGCACAGCCAGTGGAAGCGTACTTTTTGCATTGATTAATGCATCGCTCAATATAATTTACGTAATGCACTCGGTAATAGTTCGCGGTCCACGATTTCGTTAAATACATCACGCTCTAAAATTTGATAGCAATTTATCGTGACATGAAGGATCATGGACGTCAAACATCGGCGCATTAATTGAGTGCCCTGAGAGCGGTACAAATTTAATTCACAGTGACTAACATTTCTGGACATTTTTCGACAAACTGCCCAAAAGTACGTTTAATACGTTTGCAAAGTAAATGGCTAAAAAAATCATTTCTCGTTTAAACGGTAAGAAGAATCAAATTATCTAAAGGAGAACGAAATTTAGCGTTTAGCTTTTCCGATCCAAATTGTTGCGTGATGAATTCCGCGAACGTTCAAGATGTTTGATCGATTAACAGAAGAGAATCGGACGAAAGTGAAATTTTCAGCAGCGAAAGTCGTTATACCTGTCGGGGTTAGACGCGAACGTGTGTGTGTGTGTACATTTGCCTGCCTGTGAGAGGAGGTTTGCACGCTAACTTCCGACAGCCACGGCAAAAGCTCACATTGTGCGGAGCTTTACTGTCACCTGAGGCATCTCGGCGCGCGGAACAGTTAAGGTGTCAAACAACTTCCGACGTGCTTCGAGTAGTTCGGATCTACATATACGGGGCGTCTTTAAATTACGATGATATTCTTTCAAAGTCCATTTCACCTTTCCAGATAACTAACAGAATTTATATACAATACTTGCAGATCGTCTTTTATATTTACACTTATAAATTATTTTCGTGGAAAAACTAAATACAGTGGATTCCTAGTTACTTGGATCAACGATTGGGACACAATTTAAAAGAGAAGAAATCTTTATTGTTGAAGAAAGTTGATCACATATAGTTCTAAACATAGATAATTTTGTTATTTTCAAACTATAAAAAGAGACAAGTTTTTATCCTGAACGAATATCTCCGTAAATTTGGCTCACCCTGTACATCGCGGAGCAGCTGGGGAATCAATGCCATCGAATATCGTTGCCGGAGCGTTCATTTAGCGACTGTGTGGCGGGAAAACAAGCCGCTGAATTTTTCAACGTAACGAGAGAATCGGATGCTCGGAACGTCGAAGCGTCCACGTTAATCGAGCGATACCGCGGGATTCGGGATTTTATTAAAATTTCCCGCGGCCATACTTCATAAGACGGGGGGAAAAAATTTGATTTGCGATCGACGCGCGGTTTCGAAATTTCTCGCGCGTCGCGGCATCGTGAAATTCCTGCCCGTGAATTTTATCGACATTTCGAGTATTCTTCCATTGTTCGGAGGTTACGATTTACAGAACACCTCCACGAGCTAGAATTCACTTCCAATCTCGATGGCCTGCTCCTTCGTGCTTGTCCAAGGCATTTTAAAGTAATCCCCGCCTCAAGATAGAATTTCAGGACTGGATTCGAGAAAGTGAATCATCCACGCTTATTTATGTTTCTTCAAATGGAGATGCTCCTCGCCTCGAGTAACCGCTTGTGAGATTAATCTTTGGAGGGTTGGTTTTTTTCAATGGAATGTTGAAAATTTCATACCAAAAGACGACTAGTTGTAGAATATTCGATTATAATGGGCTATACTAGAGTTTCTTGAATATTTTGTGTTACAGAGTACTTTTCGTCTTACAATGTATTTATGGAATATTTTAGTTGTTTTTTATACTTATTCATCCTCGTATACCTTTCATGTTTTCTTATACGTGTGTTTCGTTTTTCTTTCTTCTTCCGTTCGCTCGACGATGTTTTTCTTTTTGTATCGAGCGATTCTTCTCGTATAAATGAATCAAATAAATCGAGTAACCGTACCAATTTTCGATCTCGAAACGCGGAATCGGTGTACTTCCGCTCGAGGAAAAGACGACGAGGAATAAAGGACGTCGACCAGAAATGAGAGAAAGATAAGTACGTTTCGTGTGATCGATAAAGACGCATCTAGGTGTCCCGATGGTCCTGCGTGGCCTCCGCAGATCCGGCATTTAGGAATTTATATTAAAATATGTAAATTTATCGGCACGGGCGTATTTGAAAACAGATAAATTATGCCGGCCATGTATCGCGTTCCCGTGGTAAAATATCGACGTCGGGGAATGGGAGAGGGTGCTGGCGGAACCGGAGTTCCTCGCATAACGGCACGTTCTGTCGCCCGGCAGAAATACGATTTATGACGATCATTGTGTAACGATCGTAAATTATCTTGTTATTTACGCACGCTCCGCACGCGTCCACCGCTGATTTTATCCTGTTTCGTGTTTTTCCCAATCTCTTGTTATGCGCGATGCGCTCCTTGTACGCTTCAACCCCGCTAATTAGCTTATTTCTCTCGATCCACCCTGGAGCCGATTATTCATCGGCTGGAATAGGGTCAAATTTACGTCCAAATATCGTTGTAACGATTTAAAACTTTTTACTGCAACTATTCTGTTTTAACATATTTCTAATGACCTCGATAATAACGTACTACAAAATTTATTACATTCGCTACGTAAAACACAAATATTTAATTTCTTCCTAGCTATTGTGAAGAAACGTTTGTGAGCGAAGAAGTCTGTTGAGCTATGCCTATTTGAATATCTATCTCAATATAGACATTGGTCGATCGACTACTTGTGAGAGAGAGTAGCCCTCTGCTGGTGAGTGCAAGAAGCGTCGCTACAGTATAAAAGAGAAATCTCCTTTCGTGACCTTCATCTTAAATATCATTCTCTTGGTAAATCATTGGGTTACTTGATCATTTAAAACGAATAATAAAGATTAGAGGCTTTCGTTTTTTCGCAATATTACGAATCCAATGGACTCATTGATGGAAATCTGGGTTGTGTACTCGGTAGGTAAACACGGATATTTAACTTTTCGCAAGGCACGGGGTTAGACTGACGAAGAAAAAACGGTTATCATGTTACGGGAGAGTTACATTTCATGAAATAAATGGAAGTCCACGGTGAGCTCAGTTTACGGAAACCGAGTAAACGCGACGCTTTTACGAATTTACGTATTATCCGATTTACGAGACGGACGAGGATTTTCCATGGAGCCGAGGGCCCTTGCATTTTTCACAAATATTAAAAGCTTTCAAGCTCGCGAGTTTCTTATTTACTCGGAACCGGTTCTCGAAATCTCGTTCGATGTTTTTGCTGGTGTGCGGGCGTGAATGTTTTAAAGTCGCCAAGAGTCTGCGACTTGCGCGCTCGCAGCTCCGAGTCTTGGACTCTTCAACTTACAGCTTACGACGTTCAACGCCGTGCACTTTGACGTAATGTTTCTCTTTGCAGTCTGTGGCCCTCGTTCGTGCGCTTAATATTACATTGCTCGCGCTGTGCAAATGTTCCCCCGGCACTCGATGGCCAATTTAGCCTTCGACGTACGAAGAGCGCCGCTCCTGCAGCTCCATTTTCAGTCATTTCACTCGTAATCGCTGGTGACGTTAACGCGACTCAAAATTATAGAGACGTCTTCGCAGTTTCGGATGGAATAATTATCAATGCACGTTCTAGTCTCGTATTCAACCATTTCGAACCTAAAATTTACGAGCAGCTTTCGGTCGGATTTCGCTAACGATATTTCTTTTCCAACAACATTGACTAAATTCTAAACAGGAATAGAAAGACAGTTATAGGGAATAGAATCATTTCTTACAAAAATATTCTGCGTCACGTAATCTCAAAACAACCTGCTGTTTTATCCGATCGACCACAGTTTTCGCCTCTTAACAGCAGTGACCGAACAAAAGAAAGAAAAACAAAAGAACTTGGTGAAAATCATGAAACTGAAGAACTGATTTTTGCCGCCGAGATGACACGAGAAGGCACGAGTTTCTCTTAAAAAAAGATGCTGCAAGATTAATGCAGGAAGCTTGAGATTCATCTCCTACTCGAGCAACAAAGAATGGAAGAAGGTAGCGTGAAAAGAACGACATCCAACCATACAAGTTGGAAGAAGCACTATCATTGTTTATTGAGATCAAGCTGACAAAAACACAATATGTAGGATCAATGTCTCGCAGTTTAGGCTTGTGAAAATTAAACAAAAATTGTTTCTAATTGTTTGGTCAAACGAGTCCAGTTTTTGTTCATTCGTTACTTGTATTATCTTTTTTAGCAACTAATTCTATTCCTGTCCAGAACGCCGATGAATTTATTTACATTTGACTACGTTTCCGGGAATCTGTCCGACAATATATCAAGAGGAACCACTCGAGTGGTAGCTGATATACTGAAATTAATCGCGTGTTCTCTAAAACACGTTCGTTTGAATTCATTTGTGGCGCGGTACAATTTTCTGTTACGAGACCAAAACGATGCGAGTGTGAATAATGTTTGTATCGCATTCATTTCCATGCACGCAGCATTATCTTCCTTAATAATTAATTTTATTCGCGTCCAGAATATCGATAGATTCATTTATATTTGACCACGTTTCCGTGAATTTGTCCCGCAGTGTATCAACAGGAGAACCACTCGAGCAGTGGTAGTTGGTATACTGAAATTAATCGCGTGTTCCCTTAAACACGTTCGTTTGAATTCATTTGCGGCGCGGTAGAATTCTCTATTACGAGACCGAAACCTCCGTGGATTCCACAAATTCCTCAATTTGCAAGAGCCGCCAGCCGTCCAGGGACAAACATCCCGATTTAAGTTCCTTAAATGCGTTCGTAACTGTTTCTGACAGCCAACGAGGCTCGCCTTGCCTATGCTAACTGTTGTTTGACCGCGTTTCGACTGGCTCCCGCATTTGAATAAGTCTCGAAGTGGATTCCAAGCGAGCTTGCTGAAACTCTCCGGGCAATTAACGGATACGAGTGCTGCTTTTCCTAAAATTCTTACCCTCCCCGCTAACGCCCCGTAGTTACCAGAAAACGCGCGCGCGCCTCAGCAGTCGAATAATTTACGGTATTTATTGCATTGAAACGCGTTCGAGAAACTTGCGCGTGTTTACTCGGCTGTGCGTTCTTAACACTTTGTAGAGTAACGAAAAATACAATTTCCTTTCTCTCGGAAACTAGGTAACACGATTGTTTATACAGCGCCTTGCAAGAGTATTCAAACCCCTTCAAACCAAACGTTTAATGCTCAAAACTAGGAAGTTATATTAAACAATAAAATGAGGGGAAGAGGGTTACAATTAGTTAAACTATATAGACAAATTGAATCCAAAGTAGCAGGAAACAAACTGGAAAAATAATTACAGTGCAAAGGGTTAAAGTCAAATTTAAATTCACTAGTCTTGATAACAGTGAAGTTCTCTTTACGGTAATATATGGACATATTAAAACACGGCGGTTAAAAAGTCAACAGCAATGAAAATGGACTTTGTAGAATCTCGAAAAGTTTCGAACGACCATTCCGCGGCAATGACCGTCTCAGGTGTTCCGCGCGGATGGTTTATTTACACCTGTTCCAGCAGATCGTTCAACGTTATCAGCTATTTACGGCTACGTCGGGCCGGTATTTCCTGGCCGCGTTTATCCCAATTTCTGCTGCATCCTCCTTTGAAAATGGTGGCCGCGCAAAGTGCAGCGCCACAGCAAATTGGATTAACGTTACGTTACTACTACCGAGGCTCGTCGTTCCTCCCCAGCCGCTGTTTCATCGTCCCGGTGAACTACATCGACAGAATAAGCCGTTGCATTCGGCGGTTTCGCTGCGGTGCACCGACCTCGTTCGTTGGCGTTGCACGTCTAAGAATTCGGTACAGTTGCCAGGACACGACGCGCAATTTACGGCTACTTCCAGGACTATCTCGCCGGAGAAGATTCGCGTGAACGTCCGCGTCCGCGAGATGATTACCGAGCAGATAACCTCTGCTTTACGAATGCAGAGCCAGAACTCGAGGATCAGTTGAAAGAAGACAGTTTAAATTACGTTTGTAAGCAAACTTTCTTGCGAATTTATTTCCAGAATTAGGACCCCGTATCTCAATCTTTCTTACGCCCTGGGTCAGTGTATCTTGAACTTCATCTTCTCGCGAACCGTCTCGACGAAGAAATATTTTTAACCAACCCCCTCAAGTGGAATTAAATTATTCTCCTTTGAATATATTTTCGATTTTATTTTTAATATGTTGTTCACCAAAGTAACATACAACAATAAAATGTTATATTTTTTATCTTGCCTTTATTTTTTACTAATCTAAATTTACGAAAATATATTTGACACGTTTGATTTAGAGAGCAAACACAGATGTGTTTTTATAACCTCGTTATGTAATTTCTTATTACATCTTATCAAAAGTATTGAAAATGTTCCCAAAAGGAAAATAATAAAATCGATTAAAATAAACAAAATTTATAATGGAATGTTTATAGTAAAATGCAGAGTTATGAAGTAAATAGGCTATTGATTGACGCGTGAGATCAGCAATGCGGGTTCAAGAAACTCAGTTATGGGGCTGATCGAGAAGATTCGTGGCAAGAGGAAACCAATGATAGAGCTTGCGGGAACGGTAAAGGTTTAGGAAAGGGGTGGGTACGAAAACGGTTCAGAGGAGGTCGACTGAAGCCGCAACGATAGGTTCGTTAGCGGAACACTGCCAGTGCAAACATGCACACTTTAACTGGCGGCGTACGTGCGCCAATGCGGTGTCAGATTTGAAGTGGTTCGCGGTGTTAACTCGAACGTGCACGTGATGCGAACCGAACGAAACGTGAGCTGCACCTTCCCTCGCGTCAAGTAGAATAGGTCGATTCCTAGCTCGGAGCTCCTCCTATTGAACGATTAGCCTCTGACGAAATACAATTTGACCAATTAACTTTACTTATCGTCGGGATTACTTTAGGATAATACCTGAGAGGTAGGCCGTTGTATGTTAATTTGAAAATAATTGGACTTTTAATAAACAAGACACTGGCTACAAAGAGGATCATCCCAGTTGGAAAAGGCAGAAGTGTTCGTTTTAAGAATGATTACTGTATATGACTAAAATCACCGGTTCCATAACAAACTCTAAATCGTGTCATGGGTTAAGGAGTATTTCGTGCAACTGAATTTCGCTTAAACTTTTTTGTCATACGACGTTTAGCGCAACACGCGCGTACAGTAGGTAGCGACGCAGCTGCAGGTGGCCAGGCCACGTATTCTGCTCGGCGACCGGCTTAGGTAATACGGTTTAAACCAACCGCGTTATCTTACCGCCCCTGGAATAACTCCACCCCCGTGTCTTCTACCGACGTTCTCCAGGCAGCCGCGCCGTCGCTTCACCCTTTCCTTTAAGCTTAATCCGCAGTTGCGAAACTGCGAAGCGGCGAACTTGCGGAATAGTTTCCCCGGAGCGAGTATGAATTTAATCGTGCCGGAGCCTCTGACCCGCGCGGGGAATTCTACGCGTTTCCGGACGTCGTAGATGGAAAAGTCGTTTCAATCGCACGGACGAGCCTGGACTCGTGCGATCCGGGGAAGTTTTTCGTTCGATCGCGTCGGTTCAGTTTGACGAGCGACCGAAGTTTATCGTCGATTATAGGTCCTCTTCGAGGTGATCCTATGGCTTCTGCCTGATTTTAGGTGTACTATGCATAGATCGTTAGTTATCGATGAGACAAATTAGCTCTACCGCCTACAGTCACAGGAATTGTCACTTTTGGCTAATATCGAGTCGATCGAGTGATCTATTCCCACATGACAATTTACCATTATCTTTTGCGAGCCACGATTTTTCTAACCATGTTTTTCTACGTGTATCAAGATCAATAGTTCGTCTTCTGTCGAAATTATATCGTAGAACTTGGTAACAGAGGCTCAAATTTCGAAGAGTTTTGAGAATAACGATTGCTGCTCATCGATAAAAAAAGTTATTCAGCGATGATTCAATCGGTCGTAGCAACCAAAGGAGACATATGGTTTCGAATTCTGCAATTCAGTAAATCTCTGGGCCAATTGTTTTTTTTTTTTACGTATGCAATATCGCTGCGCTATAAATACGGACATATTTTTCCAAAAATTTCCACCATTGTTGTTTCTCCGTGATTGTTTACGCTCGTAAAATCACGAGGAACGCGAGCTTTCTGTCCCGCGCGCGGAAACGAAAAATGATTGCGAACGCATAATCACGCGTTAACGAACTCCGCGGGGACTCGATGCGTTTTTGAACGTATTGTTGCCGCAATCTCGCGGGTTCTCGAAACGATTAAACGCGTTTAACTGCGAACGAACTCTATAACATTCTGTCGATAAATTCGAGGGCGTTATATCGCGACGTCGAAAATTCCGTCGGGTTTCTTCGCCGTTATCTCGACTACCGCGCACCACGGAACGGGGAAGAAGTTCGGGGGTGGAAGAGATCTAGATCCGGCGTGAAAGATAAGCGCTATTTATCTTACATTTGCAAGGAAAAACTTCCACGGACGGTTATCCTTCTTTTTGACGAACGGACGGGAAAGCAGCAGACGTAGAAATCCTTCCCAGGTGCAAGCCGTGACTGTTATTAAAAAGAAACGTTTATCTACCATTTATCAGCTGTCGCGGTAGCATTTGCCTTCGGAGAACCAATTCTTGATCCTGCCCCCGGGGAATTTATCTTAATGACCTCGTTCCCTTGCTGCCCTGTGATGAATTCTGATTGGGGACGTTGGAACCAGGGCCCCTCAACTCGCGGAAGATTTATCTCGAAAGACAATTTTGTAGATTTTACCCATTTCTACTGTTATTTTTCACTACTGTGACTCAACGGAGAAGTTGAGCGCAATATGAGTAGTTCGAGTGCTTTAAATACTTGAAATACTCAAGTTATTTATAATGATTTTATGGTCAGACGTAGTTTATAATAGTGTAAAATAACATTCAAGAATTTCTCGAGGACGAGATCTTATTTCGATTTGGAAAGGAGGAAATTGCAAAAGTGGAGTTGGCGCTGTACTTGTCAGTGCTCCAGCTTTTTGATACAAAATTACATTATGCTTACATGCATTTAGTACATACAAATTTTATATAGAATCGTATACTTCCCGATCAATTTTTAGGGTAGGCGATTAATCGTCTCAAAACACCAAAAATGGTACCGTTACTTGAAGGAAGGGCATACATATGGAAAAGAAATGGAACTGCCATGCTCTCGAGCACGGAGGGGAAAGTTTCAAATATTAACTGGAGGTTGACGGTTTCAGCGTCGATCCGCGCGATCGACGCGACGATTACCACCGGGGTAATACCCGTCGCGTGTCGAAGCGTTCACCGCGTTAAAGGTTTAGTGGAATTCTTAGACGACAGCTATTCGCGAGGATTACTCTTCCATGATTCATGAGAGCCGAACGTGAGAAATGTCCGTCGTTCTTATCCCACGTACCATTTCCCGGGGCAGCTCTGCTTTTTCTTCTCGCCCTTCACGAGCGTCGCACGACTTTTCCGCCTCCCTCTGCCCGTCTACCAAGCCGCCTTCTCGCGTTACCCTCAATTTACAGCGGAATCGCGATTCTTGTCGCCTAGCACGGTTCTGGCATTAGTCCATGCCCATGCACACACACCCACCCCCCCGTCCAGGCTCGCCAATTCAGCGGCGGCGCGATTCAAGGGTTATTATTTATTTTCGTCGCGTTCGGAGACAGCTCTTTTTCGAGCTTCAACTCCGAGCTCCATGGTTTTATGACCTCCCTGTAATGGGATTATCGGATAATCCGGTAAGCTGTTTGGACGTTCCGTCCTCGGGAATATTTCAGCCTGCAGAAAAGGGGCCGCGCGCGTTTCGTTTTACTCTGTCTCCCTCCATCTCGCGTTCCCATCGCTCGTATTCGCGTACACGTTCGTTCTACGTGTGTACAAATTTATGCACGCGCCTGTTCCATACAGTCGCGTATTAAAATGATCCGTAGAGGCCCGTATACACGAGACAAATATCAGAAGGTCGAGACAGTCGAATGTGGATTCTC
Organism: Colletes latitarsis; assembly: GCF_051014445.1. NCBI lineage: Eukaryota > Metazoa > Arthropoda > Insecta > Hymenoptera > Colletidae > Colletes > Colletes latitarsis. The sequence goes on along the minus strand of NC_135139.1, from coordinate 16,847,613 downwards.
GAATCGATCATGGGGTTAGTGTAAACTGAATCATGGACTTACAATGAAAGTATATATGCTCCTCTTTTTCTTCTTTATACAGGGTGTTCGGCCACCCCTGGGAAAAATTCTTATGGGGGATTCTAGCCAAAATAAGACGAAAATCAAGAATACCAATTTGTTGATGAAGGCTTTGTTAAACAGTTATTAACGTTTAAAGTTCCGACTGCACTGAATTTTTTTCTCGAAAATGCGCAAGATTTCGGGGGTATGTCTATTCACCAAAAATTATTGTAATTGGCCCCCGCAACCGAAAATAATTTTTCCAAAACGATTTGAAAATTTTTTTTTCCGTCGAAAAATTTCACACCTTCTCGAATTTTTTTCTAGAAAGTGGGTAGGATTTCAGGGGTATGTCTGTTGACTAAAAATGCTTGCAATTGACCCCTGCAACTAAAAATAATTTTTCCAAGACGATTTGAAAGTCTTTTTTTTCACCCAAAACTTTCAGCATTTACTCGAATTTTTTTCTCGAAAGTGGGTAGGATTTCGGAAGTATGTGTATTCACCAAAAATAATTGTAATTGACCCCCGCAATCGAAAATAATTTTTCCAGAACGATTTGAAATTTTTGAATTTAATTGTTAATAACTCTTTAACGAAGCCTCCATCAACAAATTGATATTCTTTATTTTCAATCTTATTTTGGCCTCTAGAATCCTCTATTAAAATTTTTCCCAGGGGTAGCCGAACATTTTGTATGTACGAATAGGTGGTCAGCCGAGTACTTGTGAGAGAGCATAGCTCTCTATTGGCGTGTGGGGGAACTATCATCCCTCATCGGCAGATGCACTAAGTCAGTTTGCGTAGAAAAGCAATATTTGTCGATCGGTGTCTGTCAAACCCCCAGTGGACTACTGTAGGGTTAAAGCGTGTTACGATTGCAGTTCTCTCGATGACGGAAAATCGTAGGCCGCTTATCGACGGTCACGTCGTGAATCAACCGGGCGTCGAAGTGTTTCGGCGTCGATCGTCCGGGAAACCGAGAGCTCGTAATAGAGATCTGCTCGCGTAAATAACCGATCTCCCGTTCCCGAGATCGTGGAAACGCTAACAATTGCGCGCCGCTTGCGGCGGAGGGCGGCGCACCGCGCGCGGCACCGAGGCTCGTATTTACAAGCAACATAAATAAATTGGAAATTGCTAACCGTTGTAATGCTCGGGGAAAGCGCGTTACTCGTTCCCTCTCGCTCCGTCTCGCGCAGCCGCTTTAATTATACGTCGCCGAACCGTGTGCAGAGACACGCGTTCGCCGCGTGTGCGCGCGGCCAACGAAACCGTCGACGTATCGCTCGTCGAATCGACGGGATATACTCGATAAATTGCCCTCGGGAAAGTATTACTTCAAAATAAATGTTACGGGCTAATATCGTTCGCCGGGACAGAACCCGGTGGCTCCGGTGAAATTGAAAAGATATTACGGGCCGCGCGCGTTTTACAGCGACGCTTCAAATTGAAACGTCATGTTTTACTATCGCCAGTCCCCAGCAATAATAAATATTCCGTATGAGCAGAGTTTGCCCCTCCCCTCCACTCCCTCTAACCCCTACCGACGCGTTTTTACGACAAATCCATGAATGTTTAATCGGCTTACCGATCGCGATCGACGAGCCGTGCCTTCGCTGCGCTTCGACTTCCGGAAACTATGGTTTTCGAATTTTTATTTTTATTTGTAATCTTTATTATTCCAGCTGGCAGATCGGTCGGAGCTCAAGAAGGTTCTTTTCCGTTACTCTGTGGTACTCGAAGGAAAATTGCAGCGATATTTTATGCTCTTAATTTGTGGATCAAGACGATGATAATTTAACGTAGAACTGCAGTTTGTGAAACGTAAATGTTATGTTAGGTAAGTATTATTCGCAGTAACACAATTACTCATCCAATATCGATATGAATGCACCCGATAACTACCATTATCAAGTGTTTATTGTAATAGATAAGCTACTGTTGATTTTCTGTATCAAATTGCGGTTCACTTTAACGATATCGATAGTAATGTATACTTTACCGTACTACAACTAGGAAAACCGCAGAATATCAAGCACTACTGTTTAAACTGTGCAACTCACAGTTCAATATTAATTCCCTGTCAATCTAAGTCGAATTGTTATTCGTCTAACTGTAAGGTGTTACTTTTTAATTTTAATGATTTCATAGTTGTTACTGTTGTTTACTGTTCGTTTCTCTTACATCTCTACAAGCCTAAATCTTGATAAGACGAAACTTCTGTAACCCAAAACATTATTTATTTATCTTTGATTTCGACGTGCTAAGTATACTTCTGACTATACTTCATCTTTGTCTTTTACACGACGAACTTTCTACGAATCCTAAAATAAATACAATAACTTTTCCGTGAACGAGGTTCACGTTGAATCGTTATTACAACGCCTAGCTCCAACGGGGGGATTTTCGTTAGTCAACAGTTCCCCGCAGTCAGAAACGAAAATACATATAAATTCCCCCAATCGACACCGGAAACGAGTAATATCGCGCAGAATACGTCGCCGTTATTACAGCAAATGTTTGAACGGGAATTCAGTCGTTAGCGGTTCGAAATCTGTCCTCAGGTAGCCGAATGACAACGAAATAACGTTGTTAACGGCATCATCTGACAGATTCTATCGGGTGCACTTAACAAACCCTCTACGTCGTCGGAATCATTGTTACGGGAACCGTCTGCCAGCGTAACGACATCAATCGTGACTTAAATGACATCACGCAGTCGCATCAGCTTGGGCACGACGTGTGTGCTCGGCGTTATCGTCGTCATTACGGCCATTATCGTGGGAACGGCGCGGATCTGCTTGGCTCTCGCCACCGTTTTCGCGTATTCGCTTGCCATCCGCTTTCGTTTCGTTGGCGAAAATCGCATTATATCGCGCATTTTATTGGTCAATCGCCGCGTAAACTGCGTCTAGACGAGGAAGCCTCGCGTAACGTCCAAATCGATGCTTCTTCGCTTTTATCACAGAGAATCATCTCGCTATAAGCATCGACAATCGCACTTACTCCGAACGAATGTGTGTAATTATGACCATTCAAGGAAGTTCGCATTTTAAGTGGGGAAAAACTGATTTCTATTATGTATCTTTAATGTTTGGAAATTTAGCGAACCTTTCAAATACCGATTTAAATTTTTTTTTATTTTTTCCTTCCATATATCATTCGTGATGCCTGATGCTACAATTTTGGTACTTTGTCTTTTCATATACTATCTAAATTTATTCCTGCTTCTAATGACGTCTAGGAGTTCCTGGTCTAGGGTAATAAACTTGACGTATAACTCCCTTGTGTCTGTTGCTTTGTTGCGGGGTGATGTATGGTGTTTTGTACCTTAATAATTTCACTCCGCATGTCGAGCTCAGTGTTTATGTTAATGGTAATGTGAGATCTCGTACGAAGTTAAATGACGGGTTGCTTCTACAAAAAGTAACAAAAAAAGACCTTTAATTAAATTTATCTTTTACCATATAAAAGTTTCTGGAACATAAATACAGTTTTAAATTATATTAAAAAGATTACTATACGGCCGCTAAATATGTTTGCCTGTATCTTCTAAAGTATAATTCACAAACAGAAGTGTAGTACTGTTAGAAATAATTTCGATTAAATGTTCCCTCGAGGAGCGTGAAGCGCGTTTGACCCTAAATCGAGAGGGGCCGTAAACGAAGCCCGCGTTTATGCGAGTTCCTCGGCGATTCTCGTTGAATTGGGGCGCGTCGCCGGATTCAAAGGGTGCATCGAGAATGCGTTGTCGGTGCACGTAGACGGAAACGTTTCCACGGAACACGACAAAGCCATTTTGAGTGCCTCGATTCATGGCCTCCGTAACGTCTCGCGTTAATCACGTTCGGAAGGTGTCTTCTTTTCATTCGACAGCTCGCTGCAGCGTGCATGCGTGCGCGAAAGAGCGACACTCGTTACACCGACGATCTTATTCTTTGCTGTTTGCCGGACTTTGTCGCTCGGGATCGTGTACACCGAGCCCCGAAGGAACGACTGCCCGAAGAGAAAAGATTCGAGTGTCCCCGAGGCTCGAATGGGGCTGACATATTGAAAAGAGACGTTGCTTTCTTCCCTGGTCTCGGTCTAGCGGGAGAACAGATCGAGTCGTGGCCTTTTGTGCGCAACATAATTGTGTTCTGGGAGGGAGAGACCAACCCCAACTCAGGGAAGATTGCGGTGTAACGACCGTGGATTGCGTTCGGTTCTCAACAGATGATTTTTAATGGGGAAAGTCGATAGTCGGAGTCCTTGATAGTGTCGCGGCGTCTAATAACGTTTCATCCGCAACTTGTCTTCCGTGCACTCAACGGTATCTTTGTCAGACTCTCACCAGTTATCGCGAATGAGTCACAAGGTGCATTGTTACCCTTTTCCACTTGTCGTACACTAGGTACTCTAGCGAACTTGTCCATTTACTCGCTTGTCACGTCCGTCACGCACGCGCACAACCGTTCTCCCTCTTGTGTACCTTTTCTTCCCTGTTTCTATAAGCGAGCTATGATACATTGTCCTAAATTCCCGGATGACACTGTGCTACAGAAAGTACGGTTAACCAACGATCGATGTCTCCGATGCTTCAGACTGGCGCATTAAACCATTCACTGTATGACTCCTAAACAACGCAAAGACCAACCAATGTTACTCGATGAATATCTCGCTCGATCGTCAACCAGCGGCAGCACAGTCGAACAACGACGTTCCCGTTTCCGTGTAACCGAAAATTTTCAGCAAAATCTCGCGGGCGCGTCGCAGACGAGACTGGTCGACTTTCCATGTCGTCGGGGCTTCAGACAAATTTCCGCCCACCCGCCGGCAGGGTATTAACGCCGGGTCGGCTGAGGGTCGTCAGTCGTCGCGACTTGCCACCCGCTTAGGCTCTCGAGCGCGTACCGGAAGTTTTGGTATACACGAGGCGCTCGCGACGAGAAGCTCACAGAAGCTTTCGCGGTTTGCCTGCTAACTCTGCCGCACGTCTTATCCGCGCGGCAATCCAAACTTTGCTAAGTCAATAGAGGCGGCTCTCCCCGGGATGAGAGGCTTCCTCGTCGTGCTCTTCGATTAGTTTCGTTCCAGAGTCCCGTTGCTCTCGGAGCCCGAACTTTCGAGTCGTCACGGCCGAGTGGTTTGTCTTTCTTTGACTTCCTACCCTCTCCCCTTCCCCATTTGCCCCTCTTTTCGGCTTCTTTCGTCTCCTCGTTTTCCTGCCTCGTTCTGAACGAAATAAAACGCTACGGCTTCGCGACGCTGCCAATCGGGGAACGATCCACGGACGTTCGTCGTTCAACGCGTATAGACGATGCCTTCGGAGAATATTGGGCCGATAGAGATTCCGAGTGAAGAAGGTGGTAATTTATAAAAAGACGACGGTGGCTTCTTCTTATGGAACTGGTATTGACTTTAGCAAGACGAGCCACGAGATGGTAAATGTTTAATAACGTGTATTGTCGATACACCAATAGTCTATAAGTTGCATGTCCACCATGATAATTGAAACGGAACAGGTAGTTAGTAATTCCATGTGGAAAAATCTGTTAGAACTCCCGACGACGGCGACGAACCGCGGAGAACGTCGAACAAAAGAACGAGCACGCAGTCCGAGTTCGAAGGAGAAGAAAAACGAACAATTTCGTCACAATGGCTAATCGAACCCGGGTAATTAAACCAAGGAATAACTCGAGACTTCCAGAACGAGTTCCCGTCGTTTCTCGCGACGAAACAAGGTCTCCTTCGTGATTCAATTAACCAATAAACGTTCGCAGTTACGATTAAAACGCGCCAATAAAAATTCCACCGTTCAGTGGCTTCATCAGCGCGAACGGAAAGGATGGATGGAGAGAGGGGGTGGTCGTAATTCCCGAACAGCAAATATTAACGAAGGTAAATGAATCGAAAGGAAACCCGTGGAGGTCTTCGACCCGAGGAAAAAGGGAATCGCCCAGGTCTCGATCAATCGAATTATTCCCGTTGGAAAAAGGCGTAATTATATAAGAGTCGGCGAGTGGTCCGTGGCTAAATCGCCGGAGACAAAGGGGCCGTCTTTCCACCGGTCTCCCGTCTCTTTTTCTCTTTTCGGTCGATGATTAAAAGCGTGTGCCTGACAGCGAGATACGCGAAGAATAAAGGAACGATGCAGACGCTCGGCTGCCGGAGGGACAGGTCGACGGAGGTACGCCGACGAGAATCTTACGGGATTTCGCGCTCACGCCAGCCCACCGTCGGGACGAACCCGAAGACGCGAGGAAAAAAGCTGGCGTCGTTGTTGCTGAAACTCTCTCGGCATTAGTTTAAAACGTATTAAACTTTCTCACTTTTCGGTTGTCCGAAACTTCTGACCAGAAATTTTACAAAATTCGGATACAAGCGAACGTATTTTTTTTTTAAATTTAATACAAACTGTCATATTATCATCACCACTGAGATATAAAGCAGAGGAAGGTCGCTATACATACATTCGTGCATAGAGAGATTTGTAATCAGATTTATACATTTTTGATCCGAGGGACCCTCGAAACATGTATAAATACAAAAGACAAAGACAAATGGGCAGGAGGTTCAAAAGTTGAGCGATGGCAATACTTCCCCTCTGTTGTGTTTAATAACAGTCGGGAAAGTAAGAATGAGAATAGGGGCGAAAGGGGGTGCGCACCGTCTCTTTCGCGACATTTATCGCGCTCCCGTCGCGAAAAGCGCCGTGGCGCGAGACAAATGTACTCGAGCTGGTTTTCTTCTAACGTTTCCCGCTCATTAACGGCCGTTGCGTTGTTTAACGACCCCGAACCACGACCTCTCTGTGCACGGTTCTCGCAACCACGATGTTTGTCTTTCGCCGTAGCCTTTGTTCCCCACCACAAAATTCTTACGTTGGCGTCCCATTGCTGTAACGCACGACGCAAAAACCTATTAACGTGACACGCGTAACGACGGACACGTACGTGTAATTTTCGTTTTAATTTTCATTTTTCGCGTAATTATCTAGGGAGACTGGAAAGCTTTCAACGTTGCAAACAACTTTGATCGTAAACCAGCTACCGAATCCTACCGATTTTTTATTTATTCATTACTAACGGAATTATTCGCCAGCCCATATACTTTCTATGAAAGGTACAAACACAATTTTTGTTCCATCTATGCTCGTAACGCATTAACGATCGCCGTGCGTCACGATTAATTTCCCGATCACTTCATAGGGGAAATATAGGCTGTCATCAATTATCGATTCACGCTCAACGATTTCATGGCCGTTTTTCCGGGCGACGAGTTGCTCGAAACATACATACATGTACCGAATTGTCCATTGGCTTGCGCTGTAGGAAAATTAAACGGGCCGCTCGTTAGCACGTCAAATGGTTTTTGCGCCGATTCGGTTAGCTGGTCCGAGCACCGGGCGTGCTTAATCATATATAATTAAGCCGCGTTTCACGTTCTTTCACGCAACAGGCTGTTCATGCGTGTGCAACAACGGTCAATCTCATTACAATGCCAAAAATGGCTCGTATTTGGCGTTACGAGCAAACGGCAATCAGGCCTGGGGGCGAATCAGTGGCTCGATTGAAAAGCGCCACGGCGATTTAACCGTTAATTCGTCCAATTCGGGCAGCCCAGTCGCGATATCTATCATTACGGTGCATCGATAAAAATTACGTTTAATGGCCGACGGCCGGCCTGGATTGACATCATTTGCCTCGATTCCGTTAATAGAGGATCACGCGTCGACGAATTTCGATCGAGTTCGAGCACACTCGGCTTCGTTTCGACAACGAGGACCCCCCCGTTCTCTCTCACCATCCCTACTCGTCGAAAAAGAGAAAACAAACGAGGAAAATTGCTTTCACCTTGTGACGCTTGCATGGAAAAACGTTGACGCGAGGTGTCCTCTAGCGGGTAAAGTATCCGTGCGGTGTCCACTCGACTATTCACTGAACGCTATGTGTTAAAAGCCAGGATTTTGTAAACCGATCGCGAACGGTTCTCCGAATTATTCGGGAAAATAGGTTCTCGTGATATTCGCATTGGCAGTTTTAACAAACTGTTTTCGGTGGATATCAAACAAGAGAAACTTCGCGCAAACTCTGTTTTTCATTCTTCGATGTTCGTAGACAAGAATGCCTCTCGAGTTCCTCTAGATCTAATATTTCTCATATTTTGTAAGTCAGTGCTGCTTATTGTAGGAATCGTCGAAGAGCAGTAATAAAATACTGCGATTCTTGGACCACATTAATAAAAAAGAAAGGAACCGGAGGAAGGATCGAGTACCCGCGACTCCTTCGTCGAAATCATCGCCTCGCCTCCCGTATGCCTTTCCTATATTCGGGGAAACAGCCAATAAGAATAGTTCCAAAGTCTCACGTCGGGGGAACAAAAGCTATGCATAGATTTACATCACGACTGCTCTGGTTCGATTCTCGTCACGCCATGGAACTTTACGGTCGTTTCGGTGCTCCCGCGGGTTCGAATACGCCGATTTGTCGATAATGTGCATCGGGAGATTGTCTGTTCTTCGGCGAAGATCAGATTACTAGAGTCTCTCAACGATCATGGCTGAGAACGGCTTTCGAAGATCAAAAGTGATTTGTCCGTTGCGTTTCGAAACACTCGTCGATCAAATGAAACTGGACAAACATGTTTACGTTAACATTTAATTCACGGTACGTTCTGGTACAGCGTAGAAGACTATTCGTATCTTCCTAACCTTACGTCGTTGTCCTAAAAAACTGTTATACATGAAAATAATTCCTGCAACAGTCGTACGGTTGTAAAAAGAATGTTTCACGGTCCGAGCATGTCTCTTGTAAACAAAAGCGTAGAAATAATTCCTCGCTTTTAAAATGCATGGAAAGTAAGTCCCGTAGAAGCATTAATGCAGTAGCAAGATGGTTATATTGCACGCGTAGAGGCGACTTCAGAGTTACTCTCTTTCATTCCTCTCTAAACAAAACTTCCTCAACGTAAACAAGTAGAAAATGTCCAACTCTTGTGACAACTATTTTTTTCAGTTTTCAAACTAGTGAAAAACACTCCCGGTAGACAGGATGTTTATCCAAAACAATACTCCAACCTCGTAGCTCACGGTAGAAATATTCGTTTGGTTTTTGCTACTGAAACTAGAAATACAGTAAAGTCGCGTTATATCGCTGTATGGTCGAATTCTTCCCTGGGCATCCACTTTTCCTGCGTGGGCGCTTTGTCCACGTAGAAGGGGTGTTCGGAAAGACAAAAGTGACACAATTTCAGCACTATGCACAGAAAAAATCGACAAAATTAAATCCTAATCGTGAAAACCTTCTGTATTGACGAAGAGCATGTAAAATTACGTTTTTGAAACCACCAATGCGTGGTTCGCGAGGGATACCCTTTCTAAAAACAGAGGTTTGATGGCCGTGGCTTTCGAAAATAAAATTCATCCGCTAACTCGTAGCCGCAGCAGGTGACCCCAACAGACCCATTGCGACAGACAATACCTGGGAACGTTTGGAATTCGGATTTTGTTGCAAATGTCAGCGTGGAACGGGCGGTCGCGTAACACGGTAGCAGGTAGCGTTTTTTCACGCAGGCTGACGATTCTGCAAAGGTTCGCGAGTCACGGTTCCGCGATGTTCATTCAAAAACCGTACAATTCAGCCCTTCCAACCTTTTTGACCTCTCGTGTCGTTACTCTATCGGAGTCCCTATCTTGTTTCGTCCGTTTTCACGCGACAACGAATGCAATTTTCGATTCTTCGCAGAACGCGATTCTTATTCGCGAGGAATCATTGTTGAGTTAAACTGTTATTCTCAAGATCAGTAAACATCATCCTTTTTTGCCCTGTGTTATCTCATGGATACTGTCGCATCTACAGATTTAGAATTTCAGTTATTTTAAATATTGTAACGTGACAGTAAGCACCGATGATGCATATAAATATTCATAATTAAATTTTCGAATTATACAACAGGAGAACATCATCGCAAAATTAATGTCACGATGCAATGCCAGTTCGGATTTTAAAAAATTTCGAACAAAATAATTTATCTATTCACACATCGTGATAACGAATCAAATAATTCATTCTGACATACATTAAATCCAGCTGCTACGTTTCGTTATTATTCACTGGACCACGTTGGGACCGTCGTAGTCTATTAAATTATTGTAACTAATGGTTCGTATCTTCCACTTCGCCTAATTCCCTCTAGAAATAACCTTTGAATTGTGATTGACCTAGTTAATAACAATAATTCATGTTATCAAAAGTGGTACAGTAATGATTCTTAAAATGAACATCACTGCGAGCAAGTTCGCTTTTCGCACAGCAGACGCAAATTTCGACACCAGCAGATGTTTATACACAGCGACATTCATCATTGAGATTCCCCAAGTTGAAAGTGATAGAAATATTCAACCCACGAATCACGTTCGGGGCTCATTTTAAGAATCATTACAGTATAGCTGATACGTCAACATAAAATTTCTCTATAGTAGACTTCTACTTCTCCTCATACTTCCTATATCTTTTAACCACATCGAGTACGACTGTCCACGTAGAGAATAGAACTCGAAAACTTGTCGGTTGCACGTGCACTTGGCTCCCGGGCTAGAATAAATCCAAGAGCTCTGTAAAACAAGCGTTTCGTATGGAACCGTTCCGCCCTGGTCCGTACGAATGTCCCCGTCCCGTGCTTCGATCGAGATCTCGCGACCAAAGCATTTACAATTTAGATACGGCTAGGTAACAGTGCAAGCAACACGACGGATCCAGCGCATCCCGGGCACCGGGCTTACGGGCGAGGCGCGAAGGGGCCGCCGAGAGACAAATGTTTCGAGGGGGGCGGTTGCTTGCTCGCAGGCGTCGCGATGTTAAATAATCGCGTCGCCGGCACGTTTTCGCGTAACGAGGACGTTTATCAGGATCCAGCAACCGGGAACTGATTTACAAATAGGCCCCGAGAGGCAGCTCCTCATCCTCCACCCCACACCATCGGAGTCCTCGTCGTTCGTCCTTCTGCCTCCTTGTCGTTTTCCCTCCCAACCCGCCACCTACCAGCTCCGCAGAGCCATTCTGCGTCCTGGCAGAGACGGATCAGCTTGAATTTTCGCGCTGCCGCGTCGCTAGAGGACCTTCTCTGTCTCGAGTGTCGCTGGGAAACTCGTCGAGGTCTGGCCGGGAAAAGTTTCACCCTCGGCCTCTGAGCGTTTCGACCCCCTGAAGCGCGGCTTGATAGCGCCAGAGTTGGAACGATACTTGCCGCCCGCCCTACAGGACGACCATTCGAAAGTTGCTCAAACTAAATAGCTGTTATTGTGTAACGAACAAAAGGACATGAGGAAAGTACTGCTCTGTCGTAGAAAACAATTTTATTATCACGTATGTAGAAGATATAAATATATATTTTAGAAATAATATCCGTAAAATAGAGGCTTCGATGTAGGTGCACTACTTGACGAATGCTCTTCTAATGGACCGTTATTTTCTATTAGAAATTGTACTCTTATTGAGAATTCAATTACACTTCCTAAAAAGTCTCAAATTCACGTCCCTGAAGAAGGACTCTATAGGCACTGGCAGTGAAAGGAACCTAAAGAAGAAAGTTTCTCAGAGCTATTACACGACACTCGCTGTTTTCAACTACAGACTTGCGACATAATATTGTACATTGAATGAAGTTTAGCGAGTTTAGGAATATCTGACCCATGACGCCTATAACCTCCTGGTCTCGATGGACCGTGAACTTGATCTACCTCCTAGCTCGACCGCTACCAAGGGATTATGGGATTCGAAATAACTAGCTCTCTCATCGCTATCCGAGCCGAAATTCGGATTTTGAAGGCCCACTTGACCCCAGACCCGTACAATAGCAATAAGAAACTTTACTAATATAGTCTAAAAACAACTTTTTCCCATTTTTAATTTTCCCGTTTATCGGATAACTCTCTATCGCATAAACGTTCAAACTTCCACCCTCGATGTTGCAAATCGTTCCCGAATCGTTGTTAACCGGTGGCCCATGTAAATTTATGCGCAGACGTAAACACGAGTCGCGGCTCGCGGGAAACGAATCGAAAGGAGCTCGAACCTTAATTCCTTCGCCGCGGCGAGGGCAGACCGCAAGGAGAATAACATTAATTCGTTGGAATTTATATTCCGTTCGTATTTTAGAGAACGAACGGAGCCCGAGACAAGGGCGCCGTTGTGTTTTCTGGCCGCGGGTGTTGGCCTAAGATGCCTCTCGCTCCTCCCCCGCCGTCGTTCGCGGACCTCCTCTCGGTTTTTCTTCCCGGGGGAAATCATTTTCATTTAAGATCGGCTACGACAACGCCTCGCGACCAAGTCGAAGGCGAACTCTCGCTCTCGAATAAATTATTTCCCAGCCTTTCCCTATCCTTCGTGCCTGCCTTTGGCGGACCCTGTTTTGCGAACGGCTTCGAAGCCGAAGAAAAATACCCAGGGGAAAGTCTTGCTGGATGACGCTGCTTTCAAGGCGCGCGCGACTCGCAAGCGTCGTTGTTTCGACGCCAAAGAAACTGGGGTTCCAGGCCTACTCTTTGACCAGCACGCTGCAGACGATACTGATTTCGAGTAATCATTCCGCGACAGATGTTTCTTGTTTGCAAACTATAAGTTCGGTAAGTCGATCGAGGTTGTCGCGAGGGAATCAAAAAATTGTCATCGCTAAATTTATAACGAAACTGTTGTCTTATTAGCGAATGGAGCAACCAGGTAGCACCTGTTTTTCCAAGCGCCAGCTTCAATCGCAGTCCAGCCTTCCCGTCGCGATAATTATATTCGTTACGATCCAGCGCGGATGATTGATCGCTCTCAATGCTTCCAACGGCGTGTCGGTTCTGCAAGCATTTCATTATAAATGATCGCGGTAGCCGGCTTTAGACAAATGCACCTGGTTGCTTTCCATTTTTCACGACTGCGTTTAACCCACATTCCGTAGCCGGCTGCAGTCGCCGTTAAATATTCAATGAGCCCAGATGATTACACTTTAGTCGCAGGGGAAGTTCACTTTCCGCGGACGAAACTTTTTATCCGGCTGACGCGCCAGGAGCCTTTGCCGCCGTGTGATCCGGTGGGCTTGTACTTTAAATGTCACAGTGCACACGAACGTGGAATCCAACTTGAATAAAAATTTCGACTAACGAAAGGAAACATAATACTCCGCGATGAATACATAAAGATTTAACTCTTTGATTGGAATAAAGTTGTGCCTATCCCTGGGTACGAATCATCAGCATTGGACTTTAGGATGCTTGATGACGGGACGTGAAAAGCTATAAAACTCTAGCTATTGCTAATGGATGAGAAGATGAGACTCGAGGGGTGCCAAAGTTAAGGGGAAGTGGCGAAGTGAGTGTTCGACACCGAAGCGCTCAGGAGTACTTAGGCTATTGAGACTATAACCTCCTTGATCCTTGATCCTTGATCAAGAACGGAACCTCCTGGCGCACCACTACCAAGGGGTTTCGGACTCAGATTAACTAGCCCTCTCTTCGTTACCCAAATCATCAAGAAACTGAATATCCGCTAGATTCTAAGGTACTAAGGTCCCCCTCGTGGAATTCTATTAGACTCCAGCAGCAGAAATGATCTAACAAGGGAAGGACACGAACTATGCAATTGTGTATTTTTGTATTGGAAGAAAATATATACCAAGTTGCAATACTGTAGCACTTAGGAGAATTGCCTTCACCAGAGTCTAATGACGCTCTCATACTAATGAATCGGCTATAAGCGTCGCGGCCTGGTGCAGGTTGCACGACACTTCAAACACGAAAGTTTGTTTTCACAACTCTTCCTCCTATTTCAACACGATATTCCGACTTATTGCCACTTTCAGGAAAAATAAAATCGTACACTACCGCTCTCTGGTAAATAATTTTGTCCAAACCGAAAGCTATTAAAAACGATTTTATTAATTAATTTCTACAGACACAATGTTGTATAATCTCGTTTAGTGTCAGTGGCATTTCCCCCTACTCCCTCTCCGTAGAAATTTCTTAATTTTTAAACGCGAAAGGTGCATAATTAACGAAGTATATGAAAAGGTAGCACCCAAATCGTCTCAAAAAACTTTGGATCCCCCATACCTGAGCTAGCCTAACGTCGACGTGGTCCGGTCGCGCGTAAACTTTCCGCTCGTCCGTAGAACGTAAAATAACCCCGCGAGAATCCACGGTAATGCTCGCGTAATCCGTTTCGATCGTCGCGCGCTCCTTTAATGGGAAAACTTTCTCCCTAGCCCGGCTAGTGGGGGATGATAACGCGTTCATAATTGAAATCTCGGCTAGCAGCGGGTTTTTCCGTGACTCCTTTTAATTTTTAAGCGTTCATACCGGTTTTACATTCTTTTAAGTGTCGCGTTTCTGCAAGCTTTCCCGCTGAAATTACGCGACAACCGTTGCCCAGATACGTATTAGCCGAGTCGTTGGGCAAACTTTTTCCACTTCCTGGCGTTACGGGTGCTCGTAAGAAAATGGGGAGAAACCGCGAGGTTGGGGTAAAAGTGCCCAGGGGTACGGATGGCGACCCACCGTTTTATCCAGGCGTCTCGAGAAACTACGATAACCGACCAGAATTTAGGCTGTGCCCATATTTACCTGTCAACCGGAGACGCCGCTAAAAGTGCACCTTTCCGGAGTAGAGATCGATCGATCGAACGGGGAACACCAACATTGTCGTCATCGCGGTCCTCGTAATGGAGTGCTGTTGACGCGACGTTGACGACGACAGTGAAGGATCGAGGAGAAATTTTCCTCGGTTCAAGTCCGAACGACATTCCTGTCGATCAAGCAATTAGGCTCTGCAACTTCTCTCTGCCCCCCCCCCCCCAGCCGACACTCTCTCCAGAGATGCTTCCGTCGGGGAAAATGCTTTCTGACTGGTCGACAGAACTTTTATCGCTATTTACGTCAGACGGTTAATGAAATTGCAGAACTTTAGATATCTAGAAATATTGAGCTGCCGGCCGCGACGAAATGCTTAGGGGAGTATCCTGGTCTCGATACGGGAAGTCGAGGGTATTCCTGGCATTTTTGTAACGTGAAAACTACTTCGGACGTCGGTTTGAAACTTGGCATTATCGTTTATATCTTATCAAATTACGTAAATTTCAATAATCGACAGCGTATTTTCCCTCGAAGATCTCGAAATAAAGAATAAACGTGGAAAATCCTTCAGCAAGATTATTTAAATATCAAGTATACTGGAAAGTATAGTAAAATCTTAATAGTTCCGTGAAATCAAAAATAAAAAATATAGTAACAACGTTGAGAAATTGAACTGGTTTGTAATTTAAACAAAATGTTACACTAAACACTTTCTACATGAAATTTTCAACATCGAATTGTTCAGAGATAAAGGTCCACGCGAAAGATATTTCGTTCTTCAATTTCATCCTGTTCAGGATGTATCGTCAGTTTTGAGACGCCCTGTAGAAACTCAGTCGAAAAAGATTGCTTCGAATACTATCGAAAACTATAACAAATCGCGATCTACTCAATAATTTTTCATTGCGCCTGAACGGTTTCATTCCCAGAACGGTACCAACGATGATCCAATCGCGCTCGAATATTGTCCTTGCGGCGAACATGCAGTTGACAGGAGGATGACACGGACATTGAAGGATCGAGAATGGGCGTGACGTACTTTTTTGCCCGTGGACATTAGTGACTTTGGCATTGTGACGGGAAAGGTCACTCGATTCTGGTCAAGTGTCCCGCGTCCCAAAAGGGTTTTCGAGAAAAATTCGGACCGATCCCCGGCGACCATCGGATGATAAACGAGGGAAGTTTCCCCTCCCTCTTTTTCTTCGCTCCACACCCCCGGCGATTCGACGTTACAGTCAGATTCCACTGATTAATGTCCGTCTAAGCTTTGTGCGGATTCGGCCTCAAAAACTTGAAGCACGTCTCGCCGTGGAACAAAATTTCTAAGCAGTCCTCTTGATTAATATCTTTCCGACGGGCACGCGCTTATCTGTTCCGCGTCTTTCTACCTCGCGGATAAAGGGAACGGTAATTTATCGATTGGCTCCTCACGACGTGAAACCGATATCAATGCGCTTAAACTTGTCGATGAAACAAAGTACGGGGCCCGGAGGCGCTTAACGCGTCTTTGATGGAACTTCGTTCGTCGGAAGCAAGCGAACTTCGATCCGAGATATTTTACGGGGAACGTTGATCCAAGTGTAACGAGTTTTAAACACAACGATGCTAATGACACTTCGAGGAATCCTAACCGATGCGAACGTTTATGCAAATATCAGATATGAAATGTGCTGTTCAACAGTAACCATACGAGAAAAAGCAAGTATCATCCACTTGCAATAAATACAAAACAAACCATAAATAGAACATTTATCTCATCGCAACATTAATTTATAAAATACAAAATAAAAAGTTTCCTGATAGCAGCCACGTAGGCCGCATTGTTATTCGCAACTATGTATGAATGTAGCCATTGTCGCGTTTACTTTCTAGGGTAGAGTTAAACACAAATCACGGTTTGTAATAGCGTTGCGAAATATTAATATTAATCGTGTTGGAAGTATAATAATATGAATTTGATCAGGATTATTTTTATTTCTTCGCGATTGCTTTTCTGGGTAGTGTCCAGGAATCACGAAGCTGCTGAATTAACTGCATCAGTTGTGATTCTTTGCAGCCTGAAACGACTGTTTCCGACACAGTCAAAATAGGGTGTCGAATTAGAACTATTTTTCAGTAGTCTTAATGGTCCACCATATTTAAAAATGGTATGATATCCGTTGTATTTTGATGATATTTTTCTGTACGGTATTATTGTTTGATAATATTTAGTCGTGCTACTGTCGATTGCCAAGATAATAAAGGTAGAAGCTCCATTTTCTTAGTAGAGGAAAGAATACGGTTGGAAGAGTAGCACGGACGAAAGGATTAAAATTCGAATCGTAAATCCTCGGAGCCCGTTGTTCCCCGTTCCGCCGGTCGGGGTCGACTGTAGCGTTTCCGGCATTCAAACCCGGGCATAATCGCTCCCTAAAGGGCATAAAGGGAAGCGACGAAAGGCAAAAGAGATTCACGAGTTCCTCCGCGAGCTAGACCGGTAGCTGCAATTATTCGGTTCATTTAATTCGCGGTATGTCGGGTGAGTAATGTTCGCGACGGAAGACACGCCGACGCGGAGAAGGTGTGTCTTCGGTCTTTGTAGGTAAATTCCTGGGGCGCCAACCCTAAGGGTGGGTAGTCCGGACCACCTGGTAGGCCGGGGTGAGCACTCGATACCATTTGAAAGCACGTAGGTAAGCATTTATCCCGGAATATCCTATTTATCTTGGCGCTGGAACTCGCGCCGTCCCTTATTCTGGCAATTCGGTCACGTCCTACCAGTCCAGCGTTTCGACGAAAACCTGCAATTTCGATTTCTTCTCGTAGATTTCCAGCCTTCCCTTCTTCCGATCGTGTCCTTTTCTCTCTGTCTCTCCCTCGGTCTCGTCACTTCCACGTCTCGCTCCCGACCCCCGAATCCCACACGTTCTTCCGCAAAGGCGGGTGAGTTTCACGCGCAGACATCGCAGTCTGGTGGATCTAAAAACTCCTGTACACCCCTGTTATCGCTACCCGTTGTGGTTTTTGATACGGCCACGGATCCTTTATTGCGTTCGAATTCCGAAGATTTCAGTTTTACAGTCGGCAAACGTTTAGTGGAAGGAGAGAACGTCCCGACGGGGGACAATTAGGATTTATTGCTGGGAGTGTACACGGCGCGACTAGCGATTGGATTGATTGCGAGACGAGCTTTGATACTGTCGATAGATTTATGTTTCGTAGCCGTAGTGTTGTATCGTATCATTGTAAGAAATTTTACTTAAAGTACCGATATTTGCATACTCTATTGAGATGTACAGGATGTTTGGCCACCTCTGGGAGAAATTTTAATGGGAGATTCTAGAGGCCAAAATAAGACGAAAATCAACAGTATCAATTTGTTGATTGAGGCTCGTTAAAAAGTTATTAAAAAATTTCAAATCATTCACGGAAAAATTATTTTTGGTTGAGGGGGTTAATTACAATCATTTTTAGTGAATACACATACCCCCTAAATCCTACGTACTTTCGAGAAAAAAATTCTTTACTGAAAATATACTGTGTATATCAATCAACAAATTAGTATCCTTGATTTTCGTCTTATTTTGGACTCTAGAATCTCCCATTAAAATTTTTCTCAGGGGTGGCCGAACACCCTGTATAACTATCACAACATCTATCAATGACATGAAGTTTTATACTTACTTAATTATATCCTCAACTCATGAGGTAATAAATTGCTTGTTACGACTATATCGTGATCAGTGTGTGGTACTATAAATACTCTGGATTGAGAACTCTGCTAGAATGTTTCTTTTTCTAAATTGTCAGAAAGATTAAAAATCTTTTAAGAAGACTTTTTTGATCGAGTGTATTTTAATAAAGAAGTGGGAGTACAAAAGACGTTTAATCTTTGAACATTGACAGACGCAAACGAACAGGACTTAATTAGCCCTGAAGGAATTCAAGGATACGGTAGAAAGGAAGTTACTTAAACCAACGAGGAGCAAGGTGTCCATTAATTTGTACTTTATTTGCGAGACGTGTTCGGAGTTCGCACCTCGAGGTTATTCTCGAGCTCGATCGATCACGTCGATGTAGACAGCGACTATGTAGGTTTAAGAGACGGAGGTGCAAACCTCAAGGATGTTCATTTGAAAAGAACAAAGATACGAGTGATAACCACCTCGATCTCTGTTCACCTACCTAAGTATCATTCTCCAGGGAACCTTGGATTATTTGGAGGCCACTGTGCATTAGGTATTCATTTAGTGTCTAAAACAAAGGAAACTAGGAAGTTTCGTTTCGCTTCGTTATTCTCATAACTAAACGTCTCTTTGAAATCACCGAAAAACTTTAACATAACCCTGGAGAAATAAGATAAAAGGATTCTATTAACATATATGTTTCGACAAATATGTCTATTATATCTATTTTGTTCAAAGGTAATTCACAAAATGAAACGATTTTGTAATAAAAAAGAAAATATGATAGTAAGAAGACATTGAGAATGAAGGTGATTGATACGAGTAATTGTACCTAATTAAATCGAACGTCCCGCTGGAATATTCGATCGCGACCTAGTTACCGCGCTTGCACCGTTGATTAATCGGCATAAGTGCTACTGTGGGTTCTGTGTTCCTATCGTAGGAACGGACACATGAAGAACTCATTGGGTAACGGCGTAATATCAAATGTATATTCCAAACGATAACTGTGTCGAGGGTACTCGTTAGTTGAGTTTTCAACGACCCGTTGAGAATCTCGAAGGTTCGATTCTCGACTGGACGCTTCGAACTTTGCGCAGGAACGCGTACTTCTATATCTTCATCTATCGTAGAGCGGAGATAACATTCGACATCAACATATATTTAATACACAACGAAATCGTTGAGCTTCGAAGTCGCCTTTATCTAGAAATGTTCAACTTACGAATCACGTCTGATGTTCATTTTAAGTATCATTATTGGGGATAATTTTCCCCTAAATATGAGGTATCTTTACTCGAGATACAGCATCTAGACCCCACAGTACCACCCCTTTATACACGTTGCACAAAAGTCCTCGGTCGTGAATAAATCCGTCATCGGATCAACGCGAAAGATTTGACGCGGTCGGCGGGGAAACAACGCGCGTGACGTTTTCCTATTGTCAATAACAGATCCGGCCGCTTTTTCACCAGCGTATTTCGCCCGCGGCTCGCAGCGGATCCGCGCGGTTCCATTCTTGCGTGGCCTGGGCGCGCATACGACCGCGTCGACGCAGCCAATTATCACGCTCAAACAGTCGTGCGAACACATTAAATTATTGCTACCTTTCCGCTTCGAATGCAAATTTATCTAGAAAACCGACACGCGAAAATTTGCGTACCCACCTCGAGCTCTGTTGAATATTCTGGGACATCAAGCGCTGACGGAGACACGGTAAAACGAGAGATCCAGATTTTGTTCGAAAACCGTGACGATCCTTGCGTGAAATGCAACATTAAATTTAACACTCAGTATTTTTTTCCATGGCGATTGTCGACGGATCGTTGTATCGCGCCCGTTCGACGGAATTATGAAAACAATTAATTCTCGTCGCGCGCGGCGCACGCGAATCCCCCATTGTTTGGGGTGGGAATTAACGCGTCGCGATCGTAAAATTTCGCAGCTGTAGCGATTAACGCATTGTTGACCGGGCAATTTTTCCAGAAACAAACGCCTGTGGCCAGGTATTTTTCATAGAAATCAATGTTGAAATGCTGTTATCCGAGTAAATATCAATAATTATACTCGCGTGCGCTACATTTACACGGATGGTCCGAAAATCGTAGCATAAGACTCGCTCACCATATTGAAACGAAACAAAACATACAAGCCAAATAAAGGACGAAATTCAACAAATATGGCTGTTCTGCAACCTAGCTGAAACTTGATTCTAAACTTGTAAACTTAAGCATAAGACGAACGCATAGAATGCTGTTGTGTACAAGAAGAAGACTACACGACACGAGTGGAATTGATAAACCTTTGTAGTTGGAAGGTACCAAAGTTTCACGAGGACTTTGGAGAGGAAAGAAGTTTGTGAGCTAGAACGAAGGGAATTTAAGGAATAAGGAGGTGTTTCGAGGATAGTATAAAACTGTATTTATTTATTTGTATTCCGAACGCAAGTTTACACGATCCGAATCGCGTACCAGCGGTTTCTCATTTCTCGAAACTTCGATCCGTGATATTCCTCTTGATGACTACTTCTTATCCGTACGAGCGAATTACTAATTGTTGCCTTGGGTGCCCTGAAAGTTGTACTTAATGAGTTCTGCAATAATACCGCGAGCGACGATATATCTCGGAAACGCAATTTCGCGGGTAAATTTACTTTGGTTCGACTGTTGCCGCTGCAGTAACCATATACCTTAATTATCGTAAATATCTTGCAATTCTCGTGTACTTACTGTTTGTACAATTTCTTGAGCAATTGTTTCACCGTCCATAGATATTTGACATGTTGGAATTTCGCGTTATATTTTAGTTAGCGTGCACGGAATAATTACAAGATTAAGTTGGAAATTTAAACCCATTAAATACTCGATAGAAGTACTTTGGACATTGAAATTGGTGGAGATTAATAGTAATGGTTCTACTTTAACGTTTTTTCGTTGGTTTGTGCAAAAATAATTAGAGCGAGAGAGCGTATTGATAATTTTAATTAAATCGTCGAACAGTTGAAACCGTAGCAATTATTGTAATTTCTTTTATCTTTTAATGGTTCTCTTCTATAATTTGGAAGGTGGGTTAATCTTTTGGTTATAGTTAACCATTCTGATGTAACAGCTTTTACAACAAATAAACTCATACTATACAAAAATCTGTTGTGTTAATTTTCTGCATCAATTATTATACATAAACGTTGTTATGCATAATAATCATTTACATTATTATTTTATTTGTGTTTTACCACGCAATTAAAAATAAATTTAACAAGTTTGCGTAATGATCATTTGTGTTTTACCATATAAATAAATATCTATTGTGTTTATTTTCTGCATTATTATACATAAATGTTCTTATGCATAATAATCATTTTCAATATTATTTCACTCGCGTTTTACCGCATAATTAAAAATCTATCGTGTTCATTTTCTGCAGTAACTATTATACACGAAAATTTGTACGTATTATAATCATTATTGTATTACGTTTTGCGTAATTCATGAATAATGGTCTTTAAAATGTGTGAAATTGTGAATATCGACGTGAAACATATGCTACGGATTGAAATGTTCACGACCGTCCGCTCATTTGCTGCAAAATACATTCCCGAAAGTAATTAATTTAAACTGAACGAAAAATTTAGTCTACAATTTTCACCGTGCATTTTGGCCCTCATTTAAGGTATCATCTGATATGTAGTTTTTTTCAATCATTCCAATTGTAGGGGTATTTTATCTCAATATAATATAAATATTTGATAGGACTCGAAATTAATATCCTTCTTTTTTTGGATTCATCAAAGGGTTGAAACAGACCTCCTTGACTCCACATTTGGCAGTCAAGAAATATTATTGTTTTTAACAAAGTCAAAACCTTATCGTCAACCTCGCAAAAAAAAGAAATAAATATAATAAATAGAAATATCTGAATTACAAATGAACCTGCTGATACGAAATATAAAGAATGTCTAGGACCCCAGAGGATGAAAAGTCACCATCCGATATAATTCGGTAACTACAGGCCCGAAACAATTACCATTCGTCCACGAGAAGAAGGCACAGCGTGTTTACATCCCCACTCCTGTTGCAGTTCGCTGACTCCCAATCATGACAGCCAATCAGTGGACTGCAGCAAGAGTGGGGATGTAAACACGCTGTGCCTTCTTCTCGTGTAAGGACGATACGTGAGCAACAAGAACGATAATGTTGGACGAGGCTGTTGCGGCTCGTTATCTAACGGTGTTAATGGTTTTATAATATCGAGACGCTGCTGGCGTCGACGACCAGGATCAGCGTCTGATGCATTCAGAGGGAGACGACGCAAAATCGCGAGGTGAGTTCACCAAGCCGACGAAAGGGGATCGAGAACGGGCGGCTCCTTTAATCCGAAATACGACACCCGTCGTCGTGGCGTTCGATAGTTCCTTACCCTTCCATCGACGCCTGTTATCGGTTTTCGATCTGAGCGATGAAGCGCAAGGAACGCAATGAGTGATACTGCTGCGGCTAATATCGTCAACGGTAATTTAACCACGCTTCGTTCGCCTAGTATCTTCCCGGATTCGAATAAGATATCGAGACTGATGTGCGATCGAATTCGAACGACGAATGTTGGTCCAGTGTTTAGAAACCTTCGTACACCTTTAGATAATGATCTATATTTAATAGGTCTGCAAATTCTCTGATTTTTATCACATCGAATCTTCTTTTTCTAGCGCATGAAGGTATACAAAACCGAGTTCGTGAGACACGTTCTATTTCGTCGTATCTTCTAACAAGTATTCGATTTTATTGCACATTAAAAGTCTAGATACATAAATATTTCAATATTCGCGTATTTTAATGATATCCGTGTAGCGAAGCACTGGTACATTTACCTTACTTCGAAAGCGCGATGTAACGCTACCGAAATAATTATTGATGAAATAATTAACGAACGAAAGTTTGTAATCACCGCGCCGGATTGATTTTGCCGAATTTTTGACGCGTGCAGCTCGACGTCGATCGTTTTGGCAATCAGAGTCTCGCTGAAATTGGTATCGACACAAACACAGGCGTACACTAGCAGGTTTGCTCGCATGCGGAGTGCATGACGACGTCATAAGTAAACCACTGCACCGGGCTTGCGCGTTGTACACAGTAATTATGTGTTAACTACCCGTTAAGCAGCACTTCGTTCTAATGACGTCATGTACGTCCTGCTAACGACGGAACGGGTAATGCGCGCCGCTGTGTACAATGCTTGAAAAGCCGAACATTACAAATCTCGTGAATTACCTTGGATTCTGGTGAGTTAACGTCGACCCCGCCGCGGATCGATTATTAACTCCGAGATTTGTGTTTAATGGTATGCCACTTCGAGCGCGGAAAATTAGCACGATTTTTTGGATCTTGGAAAAAATGGAAAGAAGAGAAAAGCACGAAATACACAATTATTTACTATTAAAAAAAATAAGCGAGTACTCTTTTCATATTGATGTCTGGGTATGAAATTCGAATAATCATATCTGAGAAACTATACGGTGAATCGCACTCAAATTTAAGCTACATACGTATCGATATGTAAATTAATTGTACAAGTTTGAGTAAAGTTTACGTTGGCACCATTTTCTACTAAAGAACCTTAACGCATCCAACGAGCTTCGCCGGTTCGAACGGCGACTGGCGTAATTTTCGTCGACGTGCGATTCTAAAATGAATTAACTCGCGAATATTGTATCTCTCTTTTGCACCGACGCACGACAGACCGTTTTGTGCGAAGAATAAAAGAGCCGTTTGTTTTTTAATTCTATTTTTGCGTGGCCCCTTTACTTTTATTCGACACAGGCTCGAAATGGTTCAAATGTTTCTGTTGAAGTTTGACGGTGCCTACACAGCGAAAGAGTTTTCGATTCGCTCGCGACGGCGGACATGTGGACAGTTAATTAACGTCGCTAATTGGGAATTCGCGTGTCCCTTTACCATTAAATTCTCGCAGTATTTGTATTTATTATATCGCAGCTTGTATTACACGTTCGCTGACTTTCAGATAGACTCGAATATCCAAAGATAGGGAACGGTATTAAAAAAATAATAGGAATCGTGGAAAGTTTTTCCTTTTCTCTGAGTGTTCTACACTTCCATTGAATGGCCTGCTAGGGTTGCTATTACTAATGGTAACAGGGAACCAGGAACATTTAAATTTCTTTACATAAAAATGATCGCCAAACTACTTCTGTCCCTTCTCTGATAAAGAAAATTAAATGAATGAGTAGAAAATCTTATAACGGTGCCAAAAGCTCATATAGAAATGCAAACAAAAATATAATGGCGGGAGCTGGAAAAATCGTGTCTCCCGGGGTGTCTGCACCAATGGATCGGGATCGACGATAGTAATCGCGGACCGGTAGGTCAGCGTCAATACGGAGAACTCGCATTTCCCAGCGACCCCTAACCACCGGGCTAGCTAGCCACCCTCGGCTACTGCGAACATCCCGCACGGCAGGGCCGTGCGGCGTTAATTGATCAAATTACAGGGCCGCGAGCAGGCATCGAAATTGCAGGGCTGTCCGGCCGGTTTTCGGACCGGTCTGGACCGAAAGGGGGGTAGGTCGAGGCAGCACCGAACGTGCAGCCAGCCACTTCCCCAACACGGCCTTCCTGTCTCACCCTCGGACGACTCTGCTCGCGTTCCCGGAACAGGGGTGGAGGGCCACTTCAATCCGATCGGGATGATGTTCCGCGGGACCGGCCGATCGGTCAAGTGTTCATTGCCGGTTCATTCGCGCGAATTCCGCTTTTAATTAATGACTATCTCCTGTTAACCCCCGCATCCACCCCCTCCATTGGCCGATGATTGATCGACAGTATCGTTGATTGACGACGAATACCAAATTCACCTCCGTTTCCGGTGCCGCTCTTTGCCCTTTGCCGGTATCTTCGTCGACCTTGTTAAAGGTTGCTGGGTGGGTAAGTTACCCTCGAAAGGACGACCTTCACAACGACTAGAGAAGCTACGAGGATTCGGGTGAGATAAGCTTTAGACTGTGAAACGGGGAGCCTTATTGTCTTCTCGTGGAAGTCGATGACCGGTTTGTTTACGTTTTAGACTGAAGTGTATTTTTCATTTTGAAAGATAAGTTAGGAGAGTAATACCGAGGTTTTTAACACGATGAAACGTGGTCGGTAATATAAATAGCATGGGCGACGAAGCATCTAGGGAATGTTCCAAATAATTCCACTGGGACGTGGAAATTTCGACGAACAACCCTCAGGAAGTTCAACGGTATAATCGTAATTTTTTATTTTTGCACCCTTATCACGGTCTTCGTGTTGCAACTGCTGTCGAGCTGACAGAAACTCTCCACGTCGGAAAGCTCGAAAATGAGAGGCCAGCCTGCGCGTTAAGCCCGTAATTTACAGAATAATTAGCGGTATCGAATCGCCTGACGTGCCTCGAGGCGTACGTGTTGCGGATCCTTCGTCAACGACGGCGAAAATTCGACAGAGGTTACATCGGGTATACGTTGAAATATTATCGAACGTCCGACATAATTCAGATCATTACGATTTCTTGCCCGTAACGGAATGTGAGACTGCTATGGGAATTAATTGGCTTTGTATTTACTTGAATAATACGAGGTTGTAAATTAAACTCTTGAGGGTTAGAACCGACTACTGCTGCGACACTTAGGGCCATACGTGACATCTTACTTGAGGGTGTCTTTTCTCATTTTTTACATGCATATATTATAAGCAGGTAAATTAAGATATTAAAGACTTGAGTAAGATCTTTACCTGTTACGATACCTCTAAAAATGGCGACACTAGATAAAAAAACATTCCTTCGTACGGCCCTCAGCTGCTCGTATTTCTGTCAATTCACTTGACACCTATTTTGACAAACTTTGACACCTGCTTACGACCTCGCTATATCGTAGCCCGAACAATACTTAAGAACGTTGAATATTTAACTGAAAATATTTTATACGCTCTTATGCTCGATGTTCACTGGAGGGTTTTGCTCTCAAGAGCAAGAATTTTTGTCGAAGCAAGGATTCTTTCGTAAGTACTCGCGAGGTTCGATGGTAAAAGTATCGAAAAGCTTTATTTTCGATACCGACTCTCGAGAGCAAACTTCTCGAGTGGACACCAGGCACAAGTTCAAACGATCGAGAAAAGAGGTAGAGTGGTCGTCGAAGGCAAATTAAACAAACGTGTCCACGGCAGTTCGGTTCCCGGCCAAGCAAGTGGATCTTGGTTCGCGTCTCCGTAGCTCGTCGAGCTCTCTCGACCAGGCCGCCGTCATCTGAATTAAAAATACACGAGAACCAGCGACTTGCCGGTGACTTCCTTTCTGCCCGAGAGTGCCTTAATTACCGACCGTTCGCCGTTGGGGAGAGAAATACAGAAAAATCGTGCAGTTGGGGAAAAGGAAAGGGCGACTTTCACGGCGAGGCGAAGCTTTGGAAAAGGTGGTTGCAGGTTCCGGGGGAAGAAGACCTTTCCGCGATGAAATAGGCTGCTGGTACTCTACGGGAAAGGCTGCTTCTGCTGATGGTACTAATTCAGGGTGGGGAGTGGAGAGGAATGGTAACGGGAGGTGTTAATTAACTACTCGTTTCGCTCCCGTCAGAGACATTCGAGCGACGACTCGACTTAACTTCGCCTCTCCGCGGTCGTTTTCCAGAATCGTTAGAGCAGTCGGTAGATAACGCGTTCGCGATGCACCGTTGAAAAGAACAATGGCGGTGCGCGAGGATAGCGACGGGACCGATGCTATAGGTTAAATAGAGGTTTTTCAGTATGACTCGAAAGTATGTGTCACAAAGGTTACGAAAATGTAAATTAAAAATGGTACCGGTGGCTGGTCTGGACTTGAAATGTCAACAAAGAGGAGAGGAAAGAAAGAAGAAACGTGAGGGAAAGAGAATGAAAGGACCGTTCGTCGAAGATTAATTTTCTTCGTTGTATAAAAATAAAATATTGCAAACGAATGAAGATAAATGGACACTGCCAGAATGGAGCTGAAAATTCTAGCTATAATTAAGATTACCAGTCCTAACCTCGCTACTACACCCAACTTTACTTGTTGCTTGTCGAGTATTCCCTCCACTTGCGACGACACAAATACAGTTATTTTGTTGAATTTAAAGTATATATTTGTCAAGACGGTCCCAAAATCTGTGCCGTTTATGCTCAGAGAATAAAGGAATTGCGGTTTCGCCAAAGCGTCGTTCCGCGGTGGAATTTTTGACAATGCGGCCTTTCGACTCGATGAAATATTTTCGTTTTCCTATTCAACTCGGGGAAATTGGTGCAGGTCCGAGAGTGTCTGATACCGATTCCCGGGGTTCTCACGAGTAGAGTGCAACGGACGCGTAATAAATTCCAGGTTTACCTATTCTGCTTGCGACAGGAATTATTCGGCGAGCTCGTAGGTGCACGATCGATTTAACCAGGGGATGAAATACGAGAGATGCAGCAATTCGTTGCGCCGAATCGGTAGTTTCCTGTACTATTACCCCTCGATTCCCTTGCGATTGTTTCGTCCAGTACCTTTCCCAGTTTCGAATTAAAATTTCAAAAAGCCGCGAACGCGCGGATGCGTCATAATCAAGAATGCAAAACCTGAAAACTTGTGAAACCGATCGC
The DNA here is from genome assembly GCF_051014445.1 of Colletes latitarsis. Lineage (NCBI taxonomy): Eukaryota > Metazoa > Arthropoda > Insecta > Hymenoptera > Colletidae > Colletes > Colletes latitarsis. The sequence continues at coordinate 16,819,690 of NC_135139.1, read as the reverse complement.
GATCGAGTTTTTCGGCTACGATCGCTCGAAACTTGAACGATGGTCCGTCGAATTTTACATTAAGTCCATAAGTTCTTACACATTTTTCTTTACAGTATGTCTATTTATTCCTTTCGTTCGGTTGGAAGGTAAACAATTTTTAGAAATTTAAGAATTAGTAGAAAAAAGAAACCTTAATTTGTTAAGTGATAATTATAGCAATATAAATATTCAATTATTTTGATCTTATAGCAGAGGATCTAGTAGTGTTCAAAACTAACAAAAAATCGTGATAAATAGAAATATTAAAGTCAAATCTCCCTCACGAATCACAGCATAAACGTATGTGAGAATAAGTTCAAATTTAAGAATGTACAAGATCGCTCGATTTTCTAAAATCTTCCTCGAGAAACTTTTCTCTCTCGGACGAACGAACAACAAGAAAAAGAAGATCGTAGCCAAAAGCTGAAAGGTAATGTTTCTTACTATTTTTGCCAGAAACACTGCCGGATTCGCTATTCACGATTTCCAAAAAATTTGGCACACAGTTACAGCATTGAACGAGAGTCGACCTACATTTTTAAAATAAATATTTAATTGGCTGCAGCATAATTAAGTGCACGCGTATTCGACGAGACTTCGACATCGATTTATTCGGAAATGAAGCTGTTCGTACGCGAATTATTTCGTTGGAATTTCAATTTCAGTCGCAAACCTCGCACATCTACCTAAATTTGTGCAAGTAATTAATGAAACAAAACTGTATATATAACAGCGATAACCTTATTTAACTACACCGAGAGTGAAAAGCTGTCAGGCTTTCGAGAAACGCGAATAAATCGACTGAACTTTATTTAGAAAATACTTTTTATTATAATTAATAAAGCAGCTGAACAATCAATAAAACTTCTTCACTATAAATTTAGGAAATCATAACATGAAACTTTGCCATCTGATCGCAGAAATTACTTAATTTTGTTTAATTTTGGGGGTAGTTTTCACTTTTTTGACGTTACAAATCAACAGATTAAAATCTTTCGCTGCTCCATCCGTGTGCCAAGTTTCATGAGCATCGTAGACCGTGAATCAGTTAATAGGTCTCTGCTTGTAATGCGGTTCACTTCGTGACGAGGAATGGGGTTGCCACCCCGACGAAGAAACAGACCACCGATTCATAAAATATACACAGTGGCGTACGTTATCCGCATATTCATCGCTAGAGTAGCCCGATCTCGGTGCACCAATTCGGTGGGTTTCCCCGTGCAGCTGCATAATAAGGTCTCGCAAAACATCGCGCAACGTTCGCGGGTGTAACTGGGGCGTACGCGCCGGAATACGCGCGGAGAAATTCATCGACTGCGCCCCGTTGGCACGTAATCGACGGTATTTGCGCCAGTACTTACAGTTTCGACTCCTTTTGCTAACGAACTGCTCCGCAACGGAGTGGCAATCCTTTCGAGGGATCTCAGATCCCCGTGGAAACACGCCGCCTCCGCGCTTACGGAAATCCTTTTGTTTCACTTGCTGATTAGCGATGCGTCGGACGTCACCGCCGCGGATACGTCGTTCGCTTGATCTCGCCAAAGGATAAACAATCGAGGAGTCGCCCACAGCCCTCGTCTGTGACACAGTTTACGCTCAAAAGAACGATGCTTTTTGGCGTGCAATTTCGAATCGTATCGATTATTATCGCTTTCGCGCGATAATCGTTGGGTTGCACGGCTGCGAATTCGTTCAAATTTCCGCCATTCAATTAATTGCGCAGAGTGTCTCGTAAAATGTAGGTCAGCTCGCGGACGAGCGACAACGATAGTCCGTACGAACGTCTGTTCTAGTTGCTTTATAGTTGCTTCATAGTTGATATTAATTGGTCTCTGATTGGTGTCCGGTGTCCCGGGGCAGAAGCTTCTATATACCTTACATGATGTACAACGACGTCAGTGTGTCGTTTAACCCCTCAAAAATTTAGCTGCAACTTTGGCAGAGCGTTGCAATACTTTCTTTTTAAAGTCTTAGTTGTTTTAAAGTAACTCCTCAAATTCAGTTCAATTTTCGGTGAAACGTTGGATGATATATCACAAATATCCAGCGATATGACCAACAGTGATCGGTTGAACCCTGTGCTCACTTGGGAAATCCATCGTCGATCATTTTCACGCGCATAGATTTTTCCTGCCGAGACGAAAGGGAAGCTCAGAGTAAGACGGATAACGGCAGGTGATAACAGAAGGTACACAGGAAGGGGTGTCGTTAACGATCCAATACAAAGCTACTGGCAAAGTGGATGTTACCAACCCCCTCCTGCCGCCTAGCCAACCATCGTAGCGGCACCCTTCGGTCCTTTCGTGAACGGAGGGGTGGCGGTCGGGAAGAGAGGGCGGGAGACACGGGTCCGCCACCCACAATTCCGCTTGCGGGCACTGTAATTTGCTGTATGCATGCATCCAGAGATGGATAGACACGGCCGGGCAGCCGAGCAGGTCCGGGAGATCTATGGATTTATGCAAATGCAGGCAGTTAGAGTCCCGAGCAGCCTCCGCCGTTGAATAATGCGTTGATAAGATAGGAGCCCAGTGCTCATATGCCGCTACCTACCCTACCATCCGCCATTGATTTGTCACCCTTCCGTTCGGGACCTCCCAGCCCCCATCCCTCCCACGGGCTCTGTTTCGAACGAACTTACCCCGACTCGCGAAGAAATTCGATGTATCTTGATAACCTACTTCGCCGGTTTCTTCTTCTTGTTGCTCGAGAGATTCGCCCCGCTCTCGAGCCCGGAAAGTTTCAAATTTACTTTGTAATTAATTGGTATTTTGATAAATGTAAAGTATTTTCTTTGGGTATGTAAACAATCTGCCCGGGCAATATAAAATTTATTAAACGCGACGGTTCGGATCGCGTTATCGAAACCCTTTCGAGTAATGTAACACTGAGAATAACAATAGATGGTACGATGAAATGATACTTTCGGAAATGACAAAATTATTATAAGAAACAATGAAGTAAAATTACAGAAAAAAATTAAATTTTCAATTGAAATATTATCTGGGTTTATAGAAAGTTCTGGAATTTTGTATTCTCTTCTTTTAAATATTTTTCTTCGAATATTGGACGATGCGAGAATGGTTCAACGCGTTCTTCGTGGAGTCGATCGCCGGTGATGGACTGTGATTGATGATATAAAAGAGGTGCGAAGTATCATGTGCACTTGCGAACACTAGTGAATATAGCTTCGTTCGAATTACCGTTGCAATCGAACTACACGGGGCAGTTCAAAATGATATAACTCGAGACGAAGTGATTTTTCGTGGAAAAATAAGTCGTAATTATACAATCAAATTTATAATTGAAAGATTAGAGTCCTACATTTACATATAAACTCACGGCTTTTAACTTGGTAAATTTTATTTATTCTCTATTACTTTCTAAACACGCAAATAATTTCTTCTTGCTTATATTGAAAAAGTCACAAAATGTCGTCGTCAAAAAAAAAAAAAAAATTGTAAATGAAAGTGACTTTGTGTCACGTGAAAACAGACTTCTGGTATTAAAGTTCCGGTCATATAAAGCGTTCAGTGTCGCGCTTCTCCGAGTTCAAAGGGTTAATATTCCACAAATATTTTCATTGACACGTTACCCGCGAGGCTCGCCGCTCAAACACAGAGAACAAATCCTTCTGCGATTATGATCACGCTTCAAAGCGTCTCGTTTCCTCTGTTTTTTTTTTTTCCGAAACCTACACAGTACAAAAGGTTCCTATACCCGCCAAAGGATTAGACCGGCATTGAACACTGCATTTCCATTACAAATCGGATTTCGCCCGGGGAACGGCGGGGGTGGCCAGACTGAGATAGGGTCGAAAAACAATAACAACGATAAACAATCGAACAGCGCGGCATCCGCTTTTCCCTACTCCTTCCATCGAACAGCAGGCCGATCGGCATCGCGTCACGGACGGCAAACATTGCTCTGGGATTACGTTCTCGAGCCTCGCGAATCGCGTTACGCGTTTCTACTTCGTTGACCGAAGTTGCCACGGTCCTGCGACCTTGAATTCGGATCTACGCGCCACGATTCGCCCCAGCTCAGGATCGGATAACCTACGGCCCTTTTCACATATTTTGTCTACCACGTATCCACTTGTTTGTAAATTATTCTCAAACAACGTTTATTTTTATATTTGATACATTAAGTTTATTAAATCTCATACCTGTTGTAGGAAATTTACTCAAATTGTGGTTCGCGTTTGACTTTCAAAGCACGAAGAAAACGTGAAACAAGAAATCGAATGTTTACCAGGCTGTTTGCTGCCTCGCACGAATATTGCACATTTAAAGTGAACAGTTATCCACGAAGTGTTTACCACCGAGAGACCCACTGTGACAGTACATGATACGAGCAGAGCTGGCGGCGATGCGACAGAAGACGTGACGTGTACTAACATTGACCGTGTCCTCTCTCGAAATAGCAAGGTTTCCTCTGAAAATGATGTTATCTAGATACACGTGAGAACCTGTTTATATTCTGTCAGTTGCTGCAATTCTGGCAGTTGACGAGGGACCTCGGTGAAATAAAAAATACGTGGTAAATATAAAAGACTCGTGAACCCTCTGTAACACATTTAGCTGATGTCAGTTTAACGACATTTTACTCTATTTTCTGTTCTACGATGAACAGTTTTTTTTTTGACAAAGATTCGAAGTTTACATCGTTGAAAACTACATTAAAATATTAATTCATTACTCGACCGTATTATCGACCAAAATTGCATCAGCATTCCCGGCGTTAGCTTCCGCAAGAAACGTCCAAAGGGCTCGATCAGGATTACAATCGCGTCGAGAACAAATTGCGAATCGAAACCGGCAATTGCTTCATTAAATTACGCCGTGGCAACGGGCTGGACGATTCATAAATAAAAACGATACCGATCGGTCGACAAAGCTCGCAATCAATTGCCGCGGAAGGGAATGGACAGCCCGCGGTATCGGCTGCATAAACCAGCCTTGTAACGATGTAATCGGAATTTTACGCACCCGTAGTACCATTTTATTATACGATTTGCCACAAGCTTCAATTACGGAATCCATCCATGCCTCTTGTATCGAGGATCTAAGATACCCCTGATAAATCTCAGTCGCCCTGTGATTGATGTTCAAATTCTTATCGATAATCATAGAGGGAATGCAACAAAATTAATTGGTTGCTCAAAGTCACCTATTCCCATCGCTCGATCTTCAGGCCCTTTATGCAAATCAAGATAGCAGCAGTTGCAAATTTTTTTTCACTCTTCACCTGAACGCGAAAACTGTTCTTTCGTGTTGTTTGTACCCTGAAAACTACGTATTATTTACTCCACAATATCGTCATATTTTGCTAAATTTTAAAGCATTGCGGCCATAAAATATGACGGAGCAACGACCAGTGTATTATTGACTGTCACGAAATAATCTCACATTCGCAGCCCGCGGCGTGGCAGCAAAGTGCAAACCGTCCCACGGGGCGAAAATGAGTTTGACATGGCTGCCTTAAGTTTAACAAGTAGTGGCGGGGCATGTGAAGAAGAGCGGCGCCGTCTAGTGTTTCAACGGGGGCTGTTCGTCCGACGAGCAAAAGGGGTTAGGCTAAGTGGCAAATAAAGGGTAGTGACGAGGTTCGAGTGGTGTCTCGTTTTTCTTGGCGCCCTCTTGTTCGTCAACGTGGAGGGCCCTTTATATAGGTTTTCGGAAATGGAGGGTCGCCGCAGAAGGTGATACTTCGCGCCGTCGAAACGTTTCCACGAGGAGTGGTTAGGGGGTAGTCGCTGGGGGTGATCGACGCTCGCGGAAGAAATAAAAAGAGACATCGGGTCGAACTCGTGCGGCGCACGCCGGAAATTTGAACTCCCATTCGATTTCCGGCGTGCTCACGGCCAACCTGGCTCGTTATCCACGCGTTTTTATCGAACGCGGCGCTAGCCTCGTTTGATTTATTGCTAAGACCAGGGGGTGTCGAGCCCCTCGGGTCGATGGATCGTAGCAATTTTTGACTCGACGAGGTTCGCGGCGCCTGCATCCTGCTTTTCGATCTTGCACCAGGTGTTCCTGCTTTCTGGTTATAACTGTACGTCGTCCGGGTCAGATAAGGTAGTTTAATGGACTAGCAATTAAGTAGCAATCCGGATTCGCGGCTCGTGTAATAGCAGATTCATTAAATTTAGCCGAGGATTTGCAGTTCTCATTGTTGACATTCTCTAGTTGGATACACTGTATGATAACTGCACGTCTGAAACTCGGGTTGTGTCTTGGGCGATAGGAATATAGACAGAGTTCTAACGTAAGAGGGTGAATCGATGCATTAAAATGAGTAAAAAATGAGTTTTGAATTATTTATGATCAAGGAAATCAGAGATTGTTAAATTTCAATTTTTGTGGAGTTTAGGTTGAGTACCACTGCCCTAGTTGTTCCTGTTCTACGATTAATTGCTTCCCCTTGGAACGGATTGCTCGCATCTGCTAGAAGGAGCAAACTTTCGCAATCATTCTTTTCCATGCAAAACGATGCCAATGGCGGTTCGAGGTTTCTTTGCCCATCTGCTCATTTCGCGACAGCGAAGTCACGATTCATGGTCAGAGCTTTTACGAGCTTAGTCAGAGAGAGGAGGTAAGAAGAAGGCCAAGAACGTTAAGACGACACCGTGATCGCATTAAGGGAAACGGCTTATTCTTTTACTGTCGCAAGGATCAAGTTAACGACATTTAATATCATTTGCCCTTTAATTTTATTTATTTCCCAAGCTAAAACGTAAAAATAAATGATTATTACGAATCTTTCCGCTGAATATTACTGCATCTGAGGACTAAGTCTGCTTTAGTTTGATCCTCAGAATTCAAATTAATACGGTATTCATGATTTGAATACTTTGCTTTTTCCTGTTTATGAACTCCCCGACTGTTTTAATTTTTGTTCGCTGGCACGAGTGAAAAATAAATGCGGCATGCGTTTTACGGACCGTCAACCATAACGGGATTAACAGCGAGGAATTATGAAATCCTGGACTCTTTCAGCAACGAAGAAGAATATGTCGCGTTCTGCAAATACGTAGCGTTAGAGATATTTATCTGTTGTACGAAACGGTATGTAACGCTGTTCGCTTTAGCTAAAGATAAATATGTTAGTAAATTTAAATAAAACTGGCGGACTCGTTGAAAATGGAAACTGTACAGTAAATCCTCGACTTACGCGGTTAATTTGTTCCCGGAGCTTTCCGCGTAATTCGAATTACATAAATGCAATGTATTGCAGAGAGAAAAAGAATCAGTCCTAGGTTAAGAATACACCTAAAGTTTGCTTCTAGGTATACAGTTTAGACTCAGTCTCGTTTGAGAATCGATTTCCACGCTAAACCTTGTCAGAAAATGTTTGCTAATCCTTAATCCATGGTGATCCGAACGTCGTGTCGCGAAATGAGCATTTTTCTCGATCGGTTACGGATCCTGCGAACGGGTCGTGCTCTTGTTTTCGCAGCTAGCGTCGCGACGCTTTGAAAACGAGCATCGATAATGATGCAATTACTCGTCAAAGAGAGACAACGAGTATCCAGGTAATAACCAAGCGACGCGGAGGCGAAACATTTCACTGGGCGAGGTAAACAGAGAAAACGGTAGGAAGTAAAAGCGGCAGAAAAAAAAAGTTTATTACGTAAATGAAGGTAATGAGAGAAACAGGGAAGGGAGGGAAGCAGCAAGGAAACTTTGAGGCGAACAGACGGGGAAGACTTGGCAAGGCGTAGCCGCTTCGAAAGGAGCATCTCTCGTGCAGAGCCGGGAGTAAGAGGTAACGCGAACTAAGTTGTAATTAAAGACTGCTGCTCGATGGCGGGCTTCTTTATTTTACTTTCTTAAATGTTTACCGAGAATATTTTAATCCTTCGGTAGCATAATTAGACGTTTTACGCTCGTCCCTCTGAGGGGGGAAAGAATGATCTGGAAGCAGCGTGGCCGGGCGTAACTTCGCGAAAGCTCATTTAGCTGACGTCTAATGGCCACGCCGTGCAGCTACGAGGACGTAATTCATTAACAGCAGCTTGTTGCGAGCCCATTACGAACTCTTGTAATAAACGTTTCGACTTAAATACGTTTATGCTCTCAGCTACTTCGGAAAGAAATCGAACGATAAATGCGCTCCTTTCGTTTTCAAAGAGTAAACGCGGTTCCTCCTTCCCTCTGGGTCGAGTAGGGAAACGAGTAAATCTAAGAAAGTAAGCTTTACGGAATTTGGTAGCACTTGGACAGTTAACTATGTCACTGGTAGTGTTTCTGAACGTTTCGTTTAGCGTATGGTGATACTTCTTGCATTTGCCAGTAGAGGGCTGCGCTCTCTCGCAAGTGCTCGACCCACCATTGAACGTCCCAGTGTTTTCTTTCCTTTTCTTTGCTCCTGCTATCTTGCTCACTTCTTCCTTCGACACCAAACTGTCACAAGCAGTTAATTCTATTGTTTTGTCAAATTTCTGGCAATTTAGTAATGCGGGGAACATTTCAAAACGATAAATGAGTTCGAACTTTAATAAATAATCTATGAATCTTCTTATGAGAAACAGAATACGAAACACGAACATAGTTTTGCAAGGGTGTGAAAAAATTTCATTTCATTTAAAAGATCGCGCGTTACGAGTGGAACTGGTATTTTCAAAGACTCGAGACTATCTCGCGGGTATCGACCAGCGTCATCTTGAATCCTTCGTGCACCGAACGTTTCTTCTGGTTCTCCCGCGGACCCAGGATACTTCCCGGAATCTCGGGTCTCTGGATCCTCATCAGAGGAGCACACATCGAACGTAGGATAGCGTTATAGACGAAGACGGGCCCGGAATAGGTGGCTGCCTGCCGATCGAGAAATGCAGGTCGGATAATTCGGCGCGATTGGCTCTCGTAAAGCCAGGACTCGGAGCTCCGATCCAATTAACGGCAGTGGTTTGTTGCCTGGCGTACAGTTGATTGAACTGGCCGAGGACATCCAAACCCCCGCCCCTTCCGAAGTCCTCTCTTTACGATATATACTTTTAGTGTACCGGCAGCGAACGCCAGGGAACGTACTTATCCGGCAGACGTCGTAAAGCACTCGAAAAGCAGTGGAGAGCGCTCCGGGATGAGGTCCCTCGCAGTTTCCCGCTTCTTTCTCTCCCTCGTGCTTCTTTTTTACGTGTTTCTCCGTCTAACCCCTTTCTTTTTTTCTCTCCGTTGCCGGGGTTAAATCCCATCTAGCTCCACGAGAACGTTAATTCTGTCTCGACGATAGGATGGCTTCGATTCGACGACGTCGCTGATTGCGTCTTTTCCACCAGACAACCTTTGTACCGCACGCGAGGTCTTTTTGTAATTCTTGTTTCTCTTTTTGATCCCACGAACGTAGCCGAATTCGAGGGGTTCGTTTAACGGTTCCGTTGTTTCTCGATTTTTGTTGCTAACCCGCGCGAACTCCGGGCCGCCGGTGTCCCCGGGTTTAATTGAATTGTTAATGACCGGGGCGGGGTATCACGGGTGTATCGTGGAAAATTGTTTCCTACCGGGAGATAACCATCCAGCCTCGGCGAGAAAACTTTCAGCGATCGTATCAACGTTATTGTTGTTAAAGTCTGATACGCGGTTCGTTCGGTTCCCTTGACGTTGTTTTCTAGTTCGACGGAGCCCGATTCGGTGTCGTGGAACACGAATAAGTTCATGCTTGCAAGGATTTCATCTTCGTTCTCGTCGATGCGGCAAAAAAATTCTACCGCCGTCCGCCTCGGTTCTGAAAGGGGGTTCCGAAGTTTCGCGGCGCCACCGCCGTTCGTTTCGTCGAGGAACTTTTCCCCGGGATCCTTCTCGTTCTATCTACGCGGACGACGTTTTGCGCTGGTTTAATATCGACGACGAACGATAATAAGATAACTTTTGTGTATTCCGTGATACCGTATCGATCGAATCGTGGACCATTTAGCCAGACTATTTACGATATCGCTTCATTGTTGTTCTTGATCTTGGAGTACACGGTTAACCACTTTCTAGACAACCCCTTTATTTGTGGATTTAGTTATCTTTATTTTATTCTTCTAATTTTTCAACTGGACAATTAGTGATCCATGACTTTTGTACTTGGCATCAAAATCTTGAGTCAGACTCAGGGGTTAACGAATAATACAGGGGTGCAAGCGTGGGTGTTCTGTTATCCGAAAATGTACTTCGCCGAAATGGCATGATCTACTATGTCATAAACGAACAAGGCACGCTCCGGCTCCGTTTGATGACTGAGCATTCTCGTTTCGTTCGACGCTCTCCCTGCTCAGCGACGTTATACACGGACAAGACTAGAGAACGGTGGATACAATAGACGCGACAACGATATTGAAAATATCTGGCTGAATTGGAAATCCATATCCAACGGGGACGAGCGAAAGAGAGACGGTGAACCTTTCGTTTATATTCCGGTATCACGTGTGTCCTCGCGAGCGACGTTCGATCTCGCGAGTGGCCCGACGGTCCGATCGCGGACCGTGGACAGAGATTGTATCGGAAATGAATTCCGTCTCTCTTTACCTTCGCCTTACGTCTAATAACCGAGTTCCTCCATAATGCATAAGGGAAAAACGCTCAAGTTTTTCCCCTATTGTCGGGTCCGAGATCGGTGCTCGTAGGCGTCGGTGTAGGTGAATGTGGCAGTGGCGAACGCACACGTGTGCGACGTCCCGTCGTTTCCACTGGCCTGCACGAACGCTCTCCCGCAGGATTACGCTCTTTCGCGACAATTTACATGGAAACGTTCGCGCCGATTCGTGGAGGAGCTAAGCGCGACACGAACGGAGATTCCGTGCTTTCAGTGGCGGTACGACGACGCGTCCGTCGGCGTCGAGCACTGAAATTTCACGATTCGACTGGCACTCGTCGGTCCGCCTCAAAGGAGGAATAGAACGACGACGAGACGGTCGGACTCTTTCGTTAGGATTGTTCGTAAAATCGGAGGGACCTTCGAGCTACCCCTGCAACCCCACTTCCCCGTAAACATTATTCCATGGATGGAAAATCCTGTACGATTGCCGGCTGGGATTTTCGTTACAAAGCTCTGAATATTGTTACTAAACGAGACTGCTTGCGGATACTGCGCAGGATGTGGCGCGCGGAATTACCATCGTAATTTACGTGGATGTTATTATTTCTCGAGCGGAACGCGCTAGACGGAGGCTGCTGCGCGGCTTCGAAGGGGGACGGGACGCAGATTGGGCGAAATCTTCTTAAATGGAGTTGTTCCAGCAGAAATCCCTGATTTTCTTAAACGAATACCGAATTACGCGACGAGAATCTTACGGGTACTTTGCACGGAGAATGTTTCTACAAGCAAGAAAATTGTCTTTGTTGTTCGTACTCGATGCGAAATATATCACGTTTTCATAAGCGGTGCAGAAATGATCCACTTATTTCATGTACAGTAATGATCCTTACAATGAACTCCCGACGTGATTCGTAAACATTTTCATCCCCCTTGGAGCCAGCGAAGACGATATTTAATAAAAGATACGAGCTATCTGTGACGATTTGTAGAAAAGACAATGTTTTTTGTCTCATAAAGACGACTCTGAGGCTCAGCAAGTTGTGTATAAATATCTGCTGGTGTCTGAATTCATTTCAAGAATCATTACTGTAATATATATTTCGTAAATAGCTAGTAATGCGATTTAAAATAATTTATTCTTTGTTCGCGAGCATGGAGACGAGACGACGGTTACTGTTTTATGGGAAGAACAAGTTTGTGACTTCTAACATGCAGAATTCATTTCCATAAAACTGAAAACATGCCATAAACTGGTTATTGGTTCTGCTTATACTCTTCGAAGTTATGTATCCATTGGAGACAGATAAGATCATACAACGCTGCAAATTTTTAATAATAGACAGCAATTTCGATGCAGCGTACCATCAAATTCGAACGTATACATGACCTAAAAGAACAAAGAAATTAGAATTGTTTTTAAAAAGAACCTTGTTCAATAACATATAATTCAGTCAGTTTTGATTATTTTCATTTGAAAAAAAACATAAATAAATATGTTTGCAAAATATTGAAATTAAGAAACGTATACTTCTTTTCTAAAAAAAATCCCTGAAAAGTGCAAGAATTGAAACTCTAGACTAGAATACCCTCTTAAATACTCTAATTTATTCTATTGTCTTTTTAAGAGATGTATCTATTTAAATTTAATATTAATCTTACCATCGGTCATTCGCGCGAGAAGTTATGCATATATGCGTTCGTAAACTGCGCTCGAGAAGTCTTTAAATTAAACATAGGATGTTCTAATTTGTGAGCCATTCTTCGCTACCGGTATCAAGCGCAAATTTTCTTCCTTTTCAGGTTCCGTTCCCCGGCGCCTCTGTCTCATTGTTAACTATTCCTATTCGTTTGCTCTTAAAACGACAGCCTTTCAGCGCGTAATGAAGACCCCTTTTTCCCTTCCACGACTCTCTTCGCGCTCCGTCGAGGGCGCCTTGCCTCATCGTGCTCGCGCTCGAAATGTTTCTTATTTCATCTTCGCTCCTTATCGGGCCTTTATCGCTCTTTGCTCTCTCGCGGACCGGGGTCTTTCGTTCGCGTACTTTTCATTTTCTCCCTCCCGAGATCTCTCTACCCTCTGTCGTTCTCGCCATCAACCCCCTCCGCCCTGGCCACCCTCCGTCTTCGGTTTCTCTTTTTCTGTCTCGTTGTCTTCATCGATCTCCCACGTCGACGTTAACGAGCACCGTTGCAGAGGTAATCGTGATGTATGTAATTGCATCAGCTAACAATTAGGTAAGCGCCTTATAGCTTATGATAATACGCTTAACCCGCGAGAATCGGGCGACGATTACGGGTCTATCGCGCGCCATACGAATTATATTACTGCTCGCCGAACAGATGCTCACGCATGATCTTACTCTGGAACGTTACACTCCGATTTGAGGTAAATTCCGTTTTGAATTTTGATCTAACGACGATTAAGACAAACTGAGGTTCTAAAAATAGACGTATAAACTGCAAAGAAATGTTATTAACATTCTACTGGAGGAATCAAGTCAATTTTTTAATATTTCAAAAGTTTTTTTCTTCGTCCGAAACACTTAAATTCATTATCCACGGTCTGTGCGCACTCACTATTCAATTATCCAAGAATCCCAGTTTATGCTGTACCACAGAGAATAAAGTTAGGTCTGGGTTAGGTTAAACCAACGGAGCGGTAGCTGCAACGCATTTACTTAACTTTTACTCCACAATCGGTGAATGTTTATAGAATGCCGAACGGAGCAACTATCGAATAAAGAGGAACGTTGGAGCAGCAGAACTTTGTTGACAATGTTGCGCGACTCGTTACATCAACGTCCCGGCGATTCTTAAGAACGTAAATTCCCAGAAAGCATTCGACGTCGTTGCTTTCGTGTCGTACAGCCTCAAGGAACAAACGATTAATTTCACGGCAGCTAGTTGTTCGCAACTTTGCGAGATTTGAGTTACGACTGTGCGGGAGAACTTCATTCACCGTTTGTCACCGTGGTTTGCGCGCGTTGTATAATTCAACGTCGGCCAAACAACGCTACTACCTGCTGTTCGCCACCCTAGCGCGCTAGTACTTCATGGCGAACGTTTCCGCTTTCGCGTTCGATTCCAGGCGGATGAAACTTTGATTTTCGGCCAACTTTCGTTTCGGTGCTCTTTCACGGATGTTTCAATTTTTAGAAATGAATTGAAATATACAGGGTGTTCGGCCACCCCTGGGAAAAATTTTAATGCGAGATTCTAGAGGCCAAAATAAGGCGAAAATCAAGAATATCAATTTCTTGATTGAAGCTTCACTAAAAAGTAAATGGCAAATTAAATTAAAAAATTTCAAATAGTTCTGGAAAAATTATTTTTGGTTGCAGGGGTCAATTATAAGCATTTTTGGTGAATAGATATGTCCCTGAAATCCTACCCACTTTCGAGAAAAAAATTCGGATAGGTGCTTAAATTTTTCGACGAAAAAAAAAAATTTCAAATCGCTCTGAAAAAATTATTTCCAGTTATGGGGGTCAATTATAATCATTTTCGGTGAATAGACCTACCCCCGAAATCCTACCCATTTTCTAGAAAAAAATTCAGTACGGCGGAACTTTAAACGTTAATAACTTCTTAACGAAGCCACCATCAACAAATTAGTATTCTTGATTTTCGTCTTATTTTGACCTCTAAAATCTCCCATTAAAATTTTTCCCAGGGGTAGCCGAACACCCTGTATTCACAAACAGAATATACGCAAACAGAAGTTAAGTAAAATCCCTTGATTGGTGTAATTTTATTCGAGTAATAGATAACCACTGCGATCAAAGTATAGCAATTTGTTCGTTAATCACTGCGACTCATTTATTCACGCTCGAGCCATTGCCTTGAGGATTCCATTAAACTCGTTAAACTATGAATTTCCATCGTGAATGTAACTATGTTTTAAGGTTCGACGACACTTTACGACATCAATTCACATGGAAATTGTAGCAAGATAATTTATTACTTATTACGGCGATGTTTTTTTCTGGTTAGTCTGTGCAACTTTGTCTGATTTCTGTTATTGGTGTATATTTACAACGATGCACTGGGAGTTCTTATCCTTGAATAAATAAATATTGTAATGTATTACGAATGACATGTGCTCCTTGTGAGGTAAAACAAAAATTAGCACCTGTCGGAAACAGGAGCTGATTGCAATGCAAATCTCGTAGCGGATGGATGTTTTTGCATCATAAACAGGTTCGACTAACACGCAGCGTGATTATGATGCAACAATTTGACTTTCGCACAAACGCTGAAATTGTTGAGGATGAGCTCAGTCGCTTCGATATTATAAACTAGCTGGCATAGCGACGCATACGTTGAATAATTTTCCCGTTGGTAGCAAATAACAGTCGTCGCAAATAATTAACGTTCTACTTGTAATCTGCAACATTAGCATCGACCAGCGCTGTATCGTTGCGTTTTTTTGTAAGACTTCTCTGTGGAATTAATGGACAAACGCTGAACGTATCTGTTTCTCACTTTCGCCTGCAATACGATCGTGTCTAACAGAGATAGGAGTTGGAAATTCCGAACCTCCTTTAGGAATCGAGCGTTGCGAAAAGTTTTAAATTAATTTTCAAAATAAAAATAATTGATTATGCCCAAGTATAATCGAAAGTCATCAAGAGTATCTGGAATAACGTTTCGCATTATGCATACGCGTCTACTTTCGCGCACCGGAATCGACTTCTCGGCCACGTAATTAGAGAAAGTCCGCGGTTCGAGCGTCGTTCGATTGCGTAACTAATTTATTCCAACGTTTGGACGACGCTCGAAGATGATCCTGAATGTCTGGTTTATTTGTCGCAACGGTGGCGTGTGCTTCGAATCGCAGCCGCGCACCTCTTCCACGGATTCGGCTGGTTAGTGTTGCAAGCGCGGCGGGCGACGAACGCCGTGATTTCGTCA
Organism: Colletes latitarsis; assembly: GCF_051014445.1. Classification (NCBI taxonomy): domain Eukaryota; kingdom Metazoa; phylum Arthropoda; class Insecta; order Hymenoptera; family Colletidae; genus Colletes; species Colletes latitarsis. The sequence goes on along the minus strand of NC_135139.1, from coordinate 16,804,234 downwards.
ACGAAAAATTGCGCAGCCCTCGCGAACGCAATCTCGATTCCTAGCCGCGGATTACGCGGAAGCGACTTATTTCTGACCACCGGGATTTCTGTTCGACGAACACGATTGTGCAGCAGGAAATTGCGAAACGGACTAATGGATGAGCCGCGAGTAACTTGGAATTCGTAATCCCGTGTCTTTGTCGCGAATCGAGCAATGAAGAACAATTATTTTCGTCTCTTTCTACGCGTTCAACGGTATATCAAAATTTTATTTCTCGTTTTCGAAGTTGTTGAGCATCGTCACTAATTTCAACTCAAGTTTTCTTCTTATCCACCGCGACAAAGTGCTTCCTTTTTCCAATTTCACCACGATTTTTCCGTGTCCCGCGCAGCAGGGAACAGAAAGCAGCAATCTTGATTCGTTTGCAAATTTTATTGAGACGCATTATTTCTACTCCCGATCCGGCCGCTTCCATCCACTTATTCCTTTCCTTCCATGAAGTTCTCATACATGCAAAGTGGAGAACAATGCCGAGGTTATGCAAATGAAATGTCCGGTACGGGAGAGCCGGATTAGAATCGAGTAGATTCGAAATAGTTTGTTAAAGTATAATTGAAACGAATGGAAATCGACAGGAATGTCTCGAAGCCCTGCTCAAACTGTTATTTGCTTCTTTTTATCTGCTCCTTGCTGTTCCTAATTATCGTTTTATCGTCTCTGATCCGCTCGTAATGAAAATAGCCGTTCCTCGCGTTTGAACAAATTAACCAGCGCAGTTACTTGGAAAGCTTCATTCTCGTTAAAAATGTTCGTAACACGTTGGAACAATTTCTGACGTTCGTTCCAAATTTCAATAGTTTCAACCCCTGGATCGCAAGTTTCACGAGTTTCCAACTGGCGAGCATGTAAATCCCCCGAAATTTCGTATCCCCGTTCAATTTCCAAACGGTAACGTGGGAAACTTCACAAAACAATCTGTGAAAATAAATAACCACGGTCTTTGTCGCAAACTTTGACAGGGTCGTGCGGTTTCAGCAAATCGAAAGGCTCGATTTTTCCCCGAGGCGGCACGTTCCCTCGAAAAGATCAAAATCCTCGCGACAAGAACGTAGCCGCAACCCCGGCGAAAATGTGTTTCTTCGACGGGGCCACGTCGCTTCCAGTTGGTCCCTTTCTTGGCGAGCGTCAGCGTCGTCGGCGACGTGAAAATCATCGCGATTTCCTCGTCCCCGATTTTAAGCAGTCCTATCGTGTTATCGTTATCGTCCTCGGCCCAGAACCGTTCCCGACATCCCCGTTCATCCCCCTTTCCCTCGTCTTTCGTCCCCTCTCGTATCCCTTCGTCCGTTTTTCCCGCGCGTCGGAGGTAGGGTAAGAATAAACAGTGCCAGGTATCGATCGAGAAGTGCTCCTTCGACTCGATGTTGTCGCAAGGTTGTATCTTCGGAGGATGAGAGGGAGGGTCGCGGCGGGAAACTGTCGCCCCGGAGAGAGAAAGATAACGAAGAGAAAATGGAAGAGTGGTCGGGGGGAAAAGAAAGGAAAGGCACGTCGCGCGCGCACGTTCCTCGTCGAGGCCCTTTTCCCGCCGTCACGATCGCGTCGCGGCAACTTTCCTACGCTTGTCCGATCCCTTTTAGCTACCGCGTCGAGCGAACCGCGTACAAAACCACGCCGTTACGCCTGTGTATAAGTTTCGAGGTTTACGTCGGTTCACGTTGGATTAAATTTCCCCGCCCGGACGTATCGACGCGTCCAATTTCAGCCTCGATACTGAATTACCTTTAATTTTCGTGAACATTTTCTGGCGTTTGCGACAATGATTCTTGAAATGAACTCCAGACGTGATTCGTAAGTTGAACATTTCCACTTACTTTTGATTTATAGACCGACTACGTAGGAATCGACTAGTCTGCGTTACACAATTCCCACGATAATTATCGCGCGTCACCAGCAGCGTATCGAGAAGTGAAACGCAACGAAAAAGCTTGGGTCGGACCCAGCGATTCCGTGCTATCAGCACTGTTGGCCAGCGTGCTCGTGAAAATAGTTGGCAAGGCGCGCGATTCGAGGTAGTGGTGAGGAGAAAATGGCAAAGAGTAACAATGTATTTCGAGAAGGAAAAGGTCACTTTTATTGCGGAGGAATCGGCCACATATCGGAACTATTTCTACCCGGAACAGCTTTATTTGACTGAGCCTGACACCGACTTTAATCAGGTCAGAATCGAGTCAATGTTTGTTCCAGTTTACTGTTATTCCTTTCCGACGTGATTAGATCTCGTCCCGTTTTATAAGTCGTAAAAAGAATTCTCGATTTGACCGCATGCCGCGGTTACAGCTTCTATTCGCTATGGTCTCCAACTTCGTTCGTGTTCCGAAACCGGATGTCGAGTCTCACCCCTCCGAGAAAAGTAGCAGAGATTGCATCGCGATTGTCTACCGAGTAGTCGCAAGCAAGAATTGGGCGATGAATATTAATTTATTCAAAGGTGTATAATTGAAAAGACCTAGACTCCTTTATTTACATTTTCAAATGACAGAATAAACTATCTGTACAATATTATCAGTGTAATACATTCTATAGACATCAGAAATAATACGTGAATTTTTTTAGAATTTTTAAATCACTTTTTTAGTGAAAAGATATGCTTCCAGAATGAATAATAATAATATAAATAAGGAATTTTTCTGATTATGTATCACATTTAATTCCCGTTGTTGACAGTGATTAGAGGGTGTTCCGATTCGATACGCGTTCAACCATAATCGTACTATAATCGTACCGTCCTTGAAGAGAATACAACTGCGACCATAACTGTGCTGGTGTTTAAGCCCAGAGCACGAAAACTATTTAATTTACATTAATACAACGGGTATAGAATGACACCAACGTCGTTTCGATAAAAATTCTTTCCTCGTACGATTCGAAGAATAGAGTATTAAATCTTATTTCCGAGTAATTTCCAGTCGGGTAATAAATTTCCCTTCTTTCTTCTCTGCCATCTTTAGCACCCGCGATAGCGTCGAATTCATCGTTCTTGCAATGGCTGCAAGTAAAACTGTCATTAATCTGGCCCTCCCCTCCCATTTCGCATTTGTCCTCCATCCACGTTCCGCGGGGCGCACCGACGGACATTAATTATCGGAAAAAGGTCGCGCAAAAACGCGAGGCCCTCGACCACGTCGCGGCACGGTACGCATCCGGAAACGCCGATCCGGCCGCGCAAAAACGCGCGAAGACGATTTTTCCGCCATTTTCCACAAAAATCGTTCCGCGCTTGCGTCCCTCCGATTCCATTTCTTCCGCTTCCTTTCCAGTTATTAAAAACGCAAAAGAGGCGAGACAGGGTCGAAATAGATAATTTTACACGGAATTCGATCGTTCCCGAACAGAAGTATAAATCATAAGTCACATTTAATCTCCAAGATTTAGATAAAATCAAGTTCGACTAATCCTCGAATTTCCTGTTCCATTGATCATCCGAGGAAAATGGAAGAAAGCGATCGCCGATCGTAACGAGGTGTCGAACGATGAATAATAGCCGGAATCCCGCGAGTGGCGATCGAGAATTCGAGTCGCCGGGGGTGGACACTCCGAAATAAAGGGTCCACTTTCCCCCGAGTTGTACGCGATAACGGTGCTTCCCCTACTTCGAATCGGAGCCCCATTTTACCCGCGGTTACGCGGAAATATGGGAGGATGATAATTTGCAAGTGGAAGCCACGAACTCGTGTCTCGTTTCTTTTCACGCGAAAAGTATTCGTAGATAAATATTTCTTGCTCCGACATTAATATTAAGAAATTGTAAGCGACGAAAAATACATGTTTTCCTAATGGAACTCGAATTTCGTTGCAAGGAGAATTTCGTTATGGATGTTTTTAAAGACTTTTTAAAAATATTTAATCTCCGGTGTTAAAGCCTTAATCCAGCTCCGCGCAATTGAAATTTTCGCAGTTTTATTAATTTATTTCTCGAAAACGGTAGAGACGCGGTCGTCGCGCGCACTCTTCCACGCATCTAAAAAAAGAAACGAATGAAAGCGTTGGAGTACCGTTCGCGGCTTCCCCTTGTTAGACTCGATAACAGAAAACCTCGTTACATCGAACGTCCGACCCAATATCTATTCTCGATCTCTCCACTCTGCAATTCGACCGTGTTACCGTGGGACTAACGACAATTCTCGTATTCTTCCACCGTTCGACAATACGTCCTCGGCACTTTATTCAGGCGCTCACCGATGGCGATCGATTTTCATTGGGACCCGCAGAGAACTTACGACTAAGCTCTTTCGCGACGGGGAGAACAAAGGCGCTGGCAACTTTCGACGATCCACCGACGTCCCCGTTCGAGAACGCGTTACGCCATTACCGATGATAAATCGTTCCGTGGAAATTTATACTGTGTCTCGTCCGAAGGTAACAGTTCGATCGGCGACGAGCGATGGTCGGAAAATGTAGTCCTCGAATCACGCGAATTTGTAAATGCTTTATTATGTCGAAATAAATTGTTAAAGTAATGATATCGCTGTGTATAAACACCTACTGGTGTCGAAATTGGCCTCCACTCTAGGGCAATGTTCATTTTAAGAATCACACCTGTACAGGTTGTTTTCTCAGAAACCAATGAAGCTGTCGACTTTAATATTTCAATTAATAGGTTCGAAGGCTGATCTTCCCACGTGCAAAAATTCTTTTAGTTAGAAGAGAAAAGGGAAAAGAAGAAAGGAGCATATCTTAATTGGTGTCTGTGAAAACAGCTTGTAACTCTTTATTCGGACCACATGGTGTGGTGGGGTGCGCGTTTTTCAATAATCTATGCCACTCACGACTTCCAGATCTACTTACGACGCACGATCCACCCCTATATTCGATTCCGAGCCACTTGTACCAACGCGAACGGGACTCATAAAGTCTCTGCAGAGCAAATGGATTCACGCAGTCGCTTATTGGCGAAGCGTCTAGTCGAGGCGCACTCTCGGCGCCGAAGGTGCTCGAGTCGAACGCCGCTGAAGTCTTAAATTATTACTCGGTTACCGGGGTTTTATTGCGTCAATAATAAAAGCTGGCGATATCGCGACATATCCACCCTTTCCGGCCCGTGGCCCCGTGTGTGTGCGTGCGTGCGAGTGACGTTCAGTTATATCCGCGAAATATGGCCGTTATTCGTAACAGAGTTCCAGCGTGTCGCCCACATCGAGCGTCTTTAGCGCTGGCACAGGTCCGCGTAACTAAAGTTACGTCGATTTTCTCGTACCGCGATCTTGAACCGGTGAAACGGTTAACAGCGCCTAGTCGCGTAGAGCTACGCGTAACAGCAAGATATAAGGACTATAAGGGCGTTATACGAGCTCCTTTTATACGACAAAGCGACGGATATACGATTCGTACGACGATTCGCGCTGCTTCGTTCCTAACTGAATCCTTTCGCCCAAGTATATCGACAACAATCACGCCGGGATTTTACGTCCGACGATGGTTTAAAAAGTGGTTTACGAGTTCGTGAATTCTCGAGGAAGATTTCTCCTGTATACAGGGTGGTCTGTATACCGCGATCGCTCGAAATATAATTTTAAATGATCGTTTTTGGAATATCTTTTTCTTTCGTTTGGAAAAAATTTGTAACTTTTGAGGTCTCTTTTCGCTATCCTCTATTGTCATTATTAGCGAGATTAATGTCTACTCAAACATATAAAAGGAATCTCTAGGTCAAGCTTAGACTAACATACTCGTGAGGTTGTTTGGAGAATAATTTGTTTAGTTCTATTTATGATAATTGTACGTTGCAATATAAAATTTTTTCTGAATGAATAATTAGTAACTGAAAGCTCACGCTGATACAATATTTATGCAGGAAGAAATTAAAAAATAGTTCTTATATACACGATAAAAGAAACATTATAACGATAAGAAATATAATATGCGAATGAATTAGTTTCCCAGCTAATATTATATTTATTGTTATATAATACTATGTTTTTTTTATTTACAAATTTCGTTGGTCGCTAAGTTTGCTTTTACAAGAAAAGCACATCTTATCATTCTATCTTGCATATACTGCCAGAATTATTATCCTTATAATTCCTGCCGTAATAATGATGGCTGCGATTGAGAAACACCAAGTGCAATAGGAGTCTGAAACAAAAATGTTGATTTTATTTTTAAAATATTTTTAATGCAATTGCTGTATTCTGCTTGAAACAGATAATCAGAAATATATGATTGTGTGAAACAATTTCGTTCGAAAGAATACAATTTATCATTCTAATGAATTTAAGTCGAATTTATGTAAAGAAGGGATTACGGTTTCGATAATTCCTAAACTCCCGTTTTCTTTGTTCGTTGAAATAAAATAATGTTTCCTAAATTTATTTGTACTATTTAAAATAATCAGAAATAATTATATTTTCATACGATAAGCATTACAAAGAGATACGGATGTAGTCATGAATATTTCTTTAAACAATCTATAAATAATAAATAAAAGGTTTTTAAATTTATATATTCATTAATTAGTATACGCGCGTGTAATATACGACTTTTAGAATGTTTGGAAGTTAGCAAACTATTCTACTGTAGTTGGGGCTCTCGATAGATCTTTATTAAAAAGTATCGAGAACGCTCCGAGTCGAGAGCATAATCGCTAGAGTTAAGAAGATTACATTATCTGGTGAATGTGGCGGATAGGCTTATAGAGTTTATCAATTGCTATCGCGTACAAATTTTAATTTTCAATTTTAATTTCATCATGAAAACTCGCGTAGAGAGTGGAGGATCGAGAGCCTTTAGCGGTCTGTTGATTTCGCGTCAAGCGTAAAAAGAATTCTATAAATTATAATTTCCAAAAACATCTTACCTAGGCACGACTCGGATTCGTAGACCAAGTTCTCGCTTTTAATGATGTAATTGATCGGTGGATTATATTGTGGAGTGAAACTGTTAGGTTGTTGAATATTAATGCTCATATTATTGCAAGACTGCGGATAGCTTGATGCCGTTGATTGATTAAATCCTTGATAATGAACATCAATAGGTGGCCTGTATTCGTTGCTCTTTGGTGGTACAGTTACGGCCTCCGAATACGGAGGCGATGCACATTTAATCACATGAACTGTCATTTCATTTTCCATATCTATTTACTGAACTATTTGTAAAACTGATTTCACAATAATGTATTTGAAACTAATCTACCGAAAGTTAGTCAAACGTTTGATGCTTCAAGATATTCTTTCATATACTCGTCGTACTTCACGACTGATGTCGATTAAATACAATAAGGACAAGGCATGGCACACAGAGATATTTGACTTAGTATTCGTGACTTATCCGCGTGTACGTAGTACTCGTTTATCAAAAATAAAATTATCAAATTAAGAGACGGAATACCGTTGATAAAGCTACACTTTTGGAACGCAAATTCCTAAACGCAAAATGGATTTCAGTTAACGATCGCGTCCTCCCGGAATTTTTAGGTTTCGAAATTCCAGGATTCCATTTAAAGATTTCCGAGAATATTAAATGAAGGGTTTGTACGTGTTTGTTTACCAACGACTCATTCTTAACTTTTATTACCGAAGGGGAGTCAAAACAAATAGTTAAAAATATTTTAATAAATAAAAGAAAGAAATTCAGAAGTATAATATTTAGCATTATTGACATTATTTGAAAATAAAGAAGAAATACTCATATGCTTATCAGATAAGCATTATAAAGAGATAAGGAAAGAATAAACCATTCTTTTGTAATACTATTACATAGAAAAGAAAGAACAACGAAATAAATTAAGTGTGAAATATATTTAAACAGGAAAGGGAATAGAAAGACAACAAAATTTATTACATTCTGTATTTTTTCTCATTAAGGTCAATGACACACAAGTCTGTCTTTCGTGTATCAATTTTCCTATACAGGGTGGTCGGCCACCCCTGGGAAAAATTTTAATAAGAAATTCTAGACGCCAAAATAAGACGAAAATCAAGAATATAAATTTGTTGATTGAGGCTTTGTTAAAAAATTATTAAAAAATTAAATTCAAATTTTCAAATGATTCTGGAAAAGTTGTTTTTGGTTGCGGGGGTCAATTACAATCAATTTTCGTCTTATTTTGGTCTTTAGAATCTCCCATTAAAACTTTTCCCAGGGGTGGCTGAACACCCTGTATATTGTAACATGGAAGTATCCATTAAAATTATGAATAAATATTTAGGTTTAAATTTTCCAATAATATAATCATATCAATGTTGACGCTGCTTGTATTTTTATTTATTTGAAATGAAATAATTCGTTCTTTCGTCTCTTGCAGGCTCCATTATAATTATGAAAGATAAAAATCAAACAGGAGTTTTCGAAATGTGTAATTTCATAAAAATTTTAGCTTGTCATGTGTTATGTCTATGTTCTTCAGACTTCGAAATATATGATTGCTCTGCTATTTTATTTTTTGTTGAATTCCATTTACTGCGAAATGTATACTGGCAACAATTTTTGTTATTAAAAATTGTATTTCAACTGAAAGGGTCGAAACCATGCAGCGCATGATTTTTAATAAGGGTGACGTGGTCGCAGAGTATCGGTCGATTTCCATTACGAAATTATGATCGCGCTGGCAACAAGAGGCTCGTGAATGTTCTTCATCGTCACTGATACGCATTATATGCAATATCATAAACATTTGAAACGTTATGTGTATACGAGATACTCGATAATGTTTACGTTTCTTCGCAGTGCATGTGATAAACACGGAAAATATTATTTCTTACATTGTTTGTTCGATATTACGATATTATTACAACCTCTAATTATCTAGTTTTATATTCGATGAATAAATCGCGGGCTAAACAGTAAATTAACCGTGGTAATCATCGGAAGATTTCTCCATTTAAATTCAGTAATTACGTGCATACGTGATGATTGATACGATTCGTATCGTGTTTGCCGCGTGGAAGCGTCGATTTAACGCAAAAGAACGTGAAAAACGCCACGCAAAATTCCTTTCCCCATTTTCGATAAAATTTTACGAAATTGAAGGAACATGTATTTATTTTAGCTGCTGTAACAAGAGTTTAAAGAATAAAACTTTACAGGATAGTTTTATCCCTAAGTAATGATGTTGCACGTATCTTACAAGAAAAGATTATGTCTCTTTCATTAAGTAACAGTACTTCAGAAGATAACCTGTAATCAGTTTCACATACGTAATATAGACGATCGCGTTTACGAGTGTTTTGTTGACGTTCTTATTGATTGGTTCTGACTTATACATTCTGTTATTTTCCGCCAAAACTCATAAAAAAACTAGCTTAAAAGTCTACCTTACACGTATCTCCAATAGTTTGCAAGATAACATCGGAAGGCTGAAACTTCACAGAGTAGTTTTATCCCTTAAGTTGGAGTTATCGTGGCTGAAAAAAATAATATTTTTTATTTTTCATCGCGTAACACTCCGGGATAATACACGCGTGTTTACCGTCAATCATCGCAACCGTACCAATTTGCGAATGGAACGTATAGTCAGCGTGATGCACGTAATACTTTAATCAATTGCAATCGGAGAACACGGTACAACGTACAATATAAATTTCGATTCACGGACTTCGTTGTCCAAACGCAAATGAAACGCACGAGTAAACACGCGCCCCGCGTTTTCCGTAATATTATATTACCGTATTTATATTTCGTATCCTCAGTTCGCAAATAAAATAAATCGCCGTGAACGAGTTTTTCGGCGAGCGGCCATGGTTTTTCGATGCATAGTTTCAATACTGCGCTGTTCCACGACGAAATAACAACGGTGCTTACAAATTTTTAATGGAAACTCCAAACGTATATCTTTAAATTCTTTGAACGAAAACAACTTTGTTTTGATCGAACCATTTTTTCGTCGGATGCTTCTATTAAAAAAATATGATAATTTGAAGTTTTGATTTGTAGCTATACGATGCAGGTACGAGACTGAAGTCGGAACATTTTGATCTCTGAATTATTCAATTCGTTAAATGTTCAAAATGCCCACCACGGACTTGTAAACATTTACTCGCCCGAGGCAAGTAATTATTTCTAACGTTTGGCAACATTTCAAATGGCAAAGTAACTCTCGAAAGTAACTCACGATTTAAAATTTCGAATAATAATGTCAGACATTTTTATTCCGGTTGCACGTTGAATCTTTGAGCGTGAGTTCACCCCTTTGAGCCAAATATTTGCGGATATAAAAAACACACTTCATTTACCTTGTTCGAGTACTACAACATACGTGAAATTAAAAAGAATTTGAAGAGTGATGCACCCTCGTCAGAACAACCAGCCTTTCCCGTCTTTTTGAATCATAGAAGATCAGGTACTCAAGGACCCTTCTTGGCCCAAGTGTATTGTAAGGACGTTTCCTCTTGGGTCTTTCCGAATAGAGTCCATTATTTGCTCAAATCTTCCAGGGACGAGACCCGGGATTTGTTTCGGACAGGATGATTCTAGTTAAGATAGGCAGAAGTCGGACTTTGCGCGAAAATAACCTTTGATTTAGAAAGCGTGTTACGCCGAATGACATGTTTCGCAGATTTCTTGAAGATTTCGAGCGTTCGACAGAAGGACCCTTTTACTTGGAGTGACTAACAGAAAACTTATGAAACAGAAGGTTATTCAATAGTATGGCCCAACAGTATATAGAATCACACCTGGTGGACAAAATTCTTGTTCAAATAAAAATGGCAAACGACAAATAAAAAATAAAGCAAACCATCGAAGGTCAGTTTCGTGTACAGAAATATTTTTTACAGACGAACGGTGCGTGTCGTTCGAAAGAAATATAGTAAAATTTTATTTAAAAAGACATTCGTAAACCAATCAGCGTAATCGATCGTCTTCTTCTCTGTTCAGTGAATGTCTACGCGATGTCAAGCTGCTGAACATAGCGGTTATCGCGGTAATATAGTGGCTCGCGTCGGAAATGAATTTATCAGGCCGCCACGGTTTCGCGAATCGGTGATAAATTTTGACGATTCCGGAACCGGTGCTCCGAATCAGCTTCAGCTCGTTCGTACGTAAATAATACGAGCATTCTAAACGACTTCGCGTCCGCGTTGTTCATTTTATCTACTCCGCGATCTTTATGCAGATTCGGGCGTAACGGGTTCAACCGGGATAAACATTCCTTTCCGACGCCATGTTATTTCTTTCCGCTTCTCGTTAACCGCCAGTTAGGGTCCCCCATGTTCCAATTACATGGAAATAATAACAACAATAAACTTGTGCACATTACGAAATTCAGAAATTAATAAAAAGGAATAATGACAGCGAAATTATAGAATTAAAAACGTTTATACGTTAAACGCATAAATGTTTAAGATACACGTTAACCAAGCTTTGATTTTGGCTAGAAGAGAATCAAAAGCACAGAGTGTCGCGATCGTTCGAATCGCACGAATGAATTGATTAATGCGTGAACTTTCTGAAACAGCGACGTTAATATACTGTTTACCAGGCATGCCATGCATCACTGTACAATGCGTCTTTGGCTCGCGAGTAGTTGTTAAATGTAGCGGTACAAATTCAAGATCGATACTATTGTATATTGCAACTGCACCTTATCCTCGTCGAGCATTTCACGCTAAGCTGTATTGGATAAGATTAAATGATTTGGGGAATAAAAAATAGACACCGTAGTTTGTGCATTAGTCCTGTTCGTTTTTTGTTAGAAATGTATAAATACTTTATACGCGAGTAAATACGATAAGTCGTCGACGATGCAAACAGACAACTTAACGCATCGATATCTTTCGAAGCCCAACCTGTCGCTCTGCTCGTAGCTGTCTTGGTACCCTCAGTCTCTTCTGAAACGTTTTCCTCTTGATCGACGTGCTGCCTCGCTGCTTCGACAGTGTCTTCAATCTGGTTGTAGGGTGGGTTGTACGCCGTGGCTGCGCCGCGTAAGGATTATCTGAGGCTTTTTGCGATAAAATGAAACCATCCAACCGATGGTCGCCTCCTGTTTCCATCTTCCAGCTGCTTCTCAAAATGATAAGCAGCTCGCGGTACGCCTTCGTTTCTTTCCGCGTCTCTGTGAAATATAAAATTGATATCCGTCAATTCTGCGTTCAATTCAAAGAAGAATTCCGTATAAAGCAAACCGTGCGCGATAGCGAAAAAACCGAAACGCCAGGGATCCGTCTCCGATAGATACAGGTTTGCATAATAAAATTTATGGAAATGAACAAAAATTAATTCAAATACGTATGGAGGTACTGTTAATTCATTACTTAAATGAATAATGCAACAATCAATTTTACTCTTTGATACGTTCGATACTCCATAATATAATCACGTTCGATTGTACCACCTGTAAAATTCATAGAGAAAAAAGTTGGATTTCACATTCTTGTTTTTCGATGTATGGCGACACTTCCCGCACTCGCCACTAGAAGGATACGCTGAACCTGTGCCTCTCTCGCAAGTACTCGACTGACCACATATTTCTAGAGTTCAATGCATTTCTGCGGACATGTTCCAAACGTATAAACCCAGGATTTTACAGCGATGTGTAAAAACAGATCAAGAACGAAATGTTTTGTTGGCCTTGCGGAAGATTCGACAAGTATTTGGTCGGGTGTTGAATGTGTTGACGCGGGATTGAACGCGCGGAAAGGTTGCCGAAAGAACGTGGGAACGAATCCAGGACGCGATATCGTCCGCGGAACGTGCTTTATCGGAAGAGTGGTCGCCTGGCCGCGAATCATGGTGTAGGGAGCGACGCGCGATACTTCACGGAAGCGTCGCGAGTTTATAGATCAGCCGGTGCCAAAGCGGTGTCGGTGATTCTCGATCGGAGCGGTACTAACGCGGTCGCGTCTCGTTGCCAAAAAGTTCGCGCGTACGCGGCGCTCAACGTTCAGGAATCGGGGTTGGAAGGACAGAAACGAAGTCCAGAGAAAGAGCGAGACGGCGGCGGGGAAAAATGGGTCGGCGCCGGACTTTAATCAATGGTTTCGGCGCCAACTGGGCGACGGGTCGCGTTTCTGTAAAAAATGCGCGGATGGCCGGTATGACGATGGAAATTCGAGTTTGTCGGTTTTGGTGGCATGGCGTTCGCCGACTTGGCCCCCGGAATTAACGTCGATCCGTACGTGAGAGAACGAGAACCATTGTTAGAACGGTCGCCAGAGACCGCAAATGTACTCAAACGTGCAATTATTGGAAGCGAATATCTTATACAAAGGACGCATTTAGGGGTGCATTTAATGTACTCCATTTTACAGGAACGAATTCATGGCTCATTCTCTTTCGCGTCCCTCTGCGATTGTAAAGCGCCCCTTTATGGATCGGTGCTTCGAAGAATATTAACGTAAAGTTTCTCCATGCTCTTGTCCATTCTTCTTTCTCGTTTTCATCGTAAAAGGGATGGGGAATGGTTGATGCAACCGAGCAGCGTAGCGTGACGCTTGCTGGCTAGCCGCTAGCGCGGCAAAAAGAAGATTAGTGTGACGTCATGTCAACGCTGTCGCCGCAGTCGAATCAAACTTCGCTTCAACGGGCTAGAAAAAACGTGGCGAGCCGTGATACGTTTTGGTTTATGAGCCCGCGAAAATTTGTTTGGGGCGACGCACTCGAAAATCTGATAAAAATCAACTCATGAGCACGACGATTGCTTTTAATTCTGATCGGTTAATTTGAACGATAAGAATTTTGATCAATTGCGGAGAATAATGTTCGAACGAAAGATTCGTAATGAGTTTTGGATGAGCTTTCTCGTTAGATCTATAGCGACACCTCCCACATTTGCCAGCAGAGGGCTACACTCTCTCACAAGTACTCATTTGACCTGATAATTGTTTTGTTCGTTTCTCGTTTCGTTTGTAAGAAAAAGACACGAATAAAGATATAGAATACAATGTTTATATCTTTATTTGTGTGTCTATATGTTTATATAACTATTTCGTTGTAATTTTGGTGAAGTCTGACGAGGAATTCGTGAAGCGCGAAGTGATATTTCTAATGCCAAACGATCCCCACACCTGCGTTTACGGGATAGATTTCGTATTAGTAGTCCTCTCGTGACGAATGCTCGAGGTGCCGCTATAGTGGCCACGTATGGAAACTCTCGTATTGCGCATACATTAAAAGCGTCATGTTTAATATTACTTCTGCATCGACGCAACTCCATTTCGGTAAGTGTTTGTATTTGTCGACGCGACGTTCCTTTGAGCAAACTCTTGCTTTCGCGTTCGATTAAATGGCGAAGAATCTTATTACTTGCCAGAGTCACTTGCCAGAGAACTTTGAAACCTCAACTTAGCATGGAACGTTTCGTAACATTTCGCCGCAATGCCGGCAATAGAACGCGAAGAAGTCTCGGCGACATCGAGCCCAGACGACATGAAAAACACAATTTTAATGATGGCAGTTTATATTCCGAGCGTCTTATTCCTGCGATAATTCATACATTAAACATCGCGTTTCGTGCAGTTGAAGATGCAAGGTAGGCAAAACGATTCCAGCCCGAGTGATCTTCTGACACGGTGCGCGATAACCATCGCGGAAACTAAATGTCATTAGGGTAATAAGGAGATACAATCTACATTGGGGTTCTTGGAAAACGAGATTTCTCGTTGTGCGGAATTAATATAAATGGAGTTTACAAGGTCGTTTGGAGATATTCGCGAGAATCCCGAGGTCAATGCGAGACAACGCCGTAACGTAGGATTTATTGTCAAGGTTGTGTTGTTTAATCTCGTGCGAACGCCCTCGTTCAAATAATTTTCACGTTATATCTACTCGACTAACGACTTCGAATTCATTCACAATTTTAGTGAAAACACTGTCGATCCTATATGTATTCCATTCGCTGTTCATCAAGCGGACCCGATTTTTCGTCAACAAACGAGGGACTATTGAGCAACGTATTTTAAGATAATCTATCTGTAGTAAATTGGGTAATTTAGCTAGTATTTATATAAAATTTGTTACCTTCGGGGCAATAAATTTGTCAATTTGCTAAAATCGTTTTTTGGCAATCGTTCGAATTTCAAGCGGATTTAAGTCCCGCCACGCAACGTTTTAAGTATTCATTAGACGAGGCTCAACGCGAAAGTGTTAATGGCGGTCTTACTTTCGCCGCGAGTTTCTCGTTTCCCGATTACTTTGCGGAACACCCCGTATAACCTAAGTGCACGAACGCGCGTACGTGAGACTGTCGTCTAACCTGTCGCGCCGGAAAGTGTACTCAGTCAAGCTGTCGAAGGGCGAGGTACTAAATTCACGCCGTGCAATTTCCGGGGTCGAAGGTGAATTTTGGAGACTCGCGAGCAACGTGACAGCGAAACGTGCGCGTACATGTATGCATGCAACGATGTCGTGAGCGTACATTCGCGATATCTAGCAGGATCTCTTATGTCTGGTTTCCACTTGAGAATTTTGCTCTTCAGAATCAGTACGAAGAATATATCTTTGTTTCTCTAACTTCAACGGGGAATTTCCTATACCTGCATGCGTCATCGCTGTCTCCTACGCATCGCGTCATCGTGTTTCCACCTCCACAAAACAATAAACAATTCCGTCAAAGCTCTAGTTTCGCGTAGAATACAAAGTAGCATGTTAAGAACATTATTCAACATTATTATCGCAAGCGTTCCGTCAGGTATTCCGCGAGATACTTTGCTTGAACGTTCCAGGACGTCGTATCGTGCGATCTGACCAAGCAGAATAATTTCGCATCTTGTGTAAACATCGTGGGCAGTAAATTATGGCAATAGAAAAATTCACGTCAAGAATTTCTATCTTCCTCCGTTTAAAAAACTGTGAGCCTCCTTGTTCCTTTCATCAGTCGTCCTGAAAGAATTAAAATCAGGAAGTATGGACTAGTTTGGAATGTAGCGTCCAGCATTGTCGTGCAACGTAATCAAACTTACGAGCTGATAGATCTATCTGAATCACGCTGTTACGGTAACTATTACGAATAACTGTAGTCGGGCATTGGTCATTTTCTCAACGTTCTTACGTAAAAACGACCGTGGCCACGAACGTTTGAAAAATGATACAGGTTCTCGTTCGCGTAGCTTTGTAAGCGTGTCGTGCTGCCAACTTTTGTGATTGATCGTCGAATTGCGTCCGTAATGAGAAGCCCAAAAATACCAACACGTCGGGATTCGAACGGTGATTTAGTGTTGGTCACGTAGGTGTTCACGGCGCAAGGAACGAGCATAGTCCGTAGGAAACGTGGTCGGTACTCATCGACCTCGACGATCGATGGAGTCATAATTTGTTCTAGAAGAGAGGAAAGAGCAAAAAGTAGCGGAAAAGTTACGAAGAAAATGCGTGAGAAACTACGTCCCAACGGCTCCCGGTGCGACGCACGCTATAAATGTGCTGGTCAACTTGATCATTCAAGGACTTACGCATGCGTGAAACAGAATTAACGATCATTCGCGTTACAAAATGATCACGGCATTTACGTAATCATAGGCAGTGTCTGACAAACTATTTATTATGAGAGCGAACGATAATAAAGCTGCCCGTAATGAATGGGAAAATAAATTTTGACATCATGCGACGCGACAACCGAGCAATATTTTCTGTAATCTAATTAGCAAGTAACACGGCGGAGACAGAGTGACCGGAGATAATTTATTTTGTCACGATCGCGAGCGTACCCAAAGAATATAATTATAAAATCTGTATGCTCCCGTAATCGATTCAAATTTGGTACAAGGAGCGTTTTGTCTCTTATCGAATACTTGTTTAGACGTAACGCTAATAAATTAAATAGTGTCTTTTGAGTGACCATCCATTAAAAGACTGTCAAATAATTATATGTTTAAACGATTAATAGCGTTACGTATAAACCAGTATTTATACGACAAGATTTACCGATGTGTTTAAAACATAATAATATTGCTCTGTTTATTACCCAACAAACTTAATTACTTCTTTCAGAAAAAAGATAGGGAGTAACTTGTTTACGTGCATTTCAAATCTCAAACTTCTCCGTTGACGTTGAACGAGTGATCGTGAAAACTATCCTCCGTTTCATCCCCCTGACCCACGAATTTTCAACGCGTCGTCCACGGAACTGGTGCGGCCATTACGTATTGCCCCGCGCTCCGTTTTCAGGTGTAATAATATTTTTCGTATAAAACGCGTGTACCGGCGGCGTCGGCGTTTCCTGACGTTATCGAGAAACAAATGGACTTTTAAATTGCACTCGCGAGCCCCACCTGTAGTCGGCGTGCTGCCCTCGCAATGGACGCCGATAACGGATGCACCAACGCCGTGCACTCGCGACAAATTTGTACCATTATATTTCCGTATTTACTTCGGCGCGGACTGCGCGGCAAACGCTTTGTTCCGCGCGTAATTACGTCCCCTGGCGCTTAATTCACGACGATTAAATTGCATGCCCGTTCTCCGTTCTCCATACACGTTAATTTCCCGAAATAAGTGCATCTCACGAGCATCGGACTATTTTTGGCAACCATGCTCGCCGCGCTTCGCCTCGTCCTTTCGTCACATTCGCGAAACGAGTTCGATTTACCTCGTCTCGTCGTCGAGTTTTGGTAATCCTTGGCTATTTCCTATCGTCTACATTCCAGTTTGACCAGCTCGTGTATTTTTCGTGCCGATTTATTTTCTTGCGAGATACCAAAATACATTTGAGACCGCTGATTAAATCGGGGAGAAAGAATTATTTGCTTCCTCGAGGTATAAATAGAAAATTAAGAGATTAAGATAAACCTGTCAAATTTTGACTGCTTCGAAGTAGATGATTCCGGGGATTTATATTCCCTAAAATTATTGAACACGTGATTCCCAATATTTTATTATATTTTTATTTCTCTCTGAACATTGCACAAATTTTCTATAGTATCGTTCGTTTCGCGTTATTGATATCGGTTATCAGCAACTTGAACCTACAGTTGTATCGTTGGCAATAATCAAACATAAACCAAAACGTAAAATAACAAATACTGTTGGTTGAACCGGTGAAATATTTCAGTCATCGATATTTTTTTTGTTCGCGTTGTTTCCTGGAAAAGTTTAATTTAGATTTTATTTTTGGTCCCTGCTCTTAATAGTTACTTTCGAGAACAAAACTTTCTGGCGTGAAACTGACCCAGCATCCCTTACCTTAGATGCAACGAGAGTTCGATAAAAGTGATCTCGCGAAGAAGCGAGCGGTGTAAATGAGATCAAGCGATTAAACTATCGCCTAGGTTTATAGTCTAACTAGCGATCCGATATATCCGATACTGTTTAACACGTTGACTGTCACGTCACTCGAATTCGAGTGACACGTGGAGTTTATAGGGGGTTGCGTAGTCGATCGATTCACCCGATACTGTTTAACACATTGACTGCTACGTCACTCGTATTGAAGTGGCACTAATATTATGCTTAGTAACGAACAATATTACTACGCGTGTCTGACAGAGTCTGATATTTTCACAAATAATCGATTCATCTAAAAACTGTCGAAATTTCGACGGTAAAGCAAAGATAATAGAACTCGTGATAGGATTAATCTACGTCCAGATATCGAAAAATCATGCTCTGTACCTTATTATCCGTGTATAATAACCGTATGAATGTTTTATTTAATCGAAACTGAACTGGTATTTTATTAAAAAATCAAGTTTACTCTTCGAAGAAAGTGTCACGACGTTTTCATAATGTTGGAGGAAAGGGACAGAGGAAGTTGCTATTCTGTTGCGTTAACATCACCGGTAACTGCGAATTTAATTAGGTAATACCTTTATCTGAATCACGCGACCGTATTCAGCACAGAAGTCGCATTACCGACATTGCAAATTAATAACAGACATTATCCGACATTCGCGTTTCGTGGTATTAAGATACCCTTCTACAGAGAGTTATCTCTCCGTGTGCTTTGTAACATCGGTGAAAGCCAGATGTTGCACAGTCTAACATTATGGTTTCAAAGTGCGGAAGATGCAGTTTGAAATTACCATTGTTACGCAATAAATGGCATTATACGGAAAGATGCGAGGTTTCAAATAGAGTCGTTAAGAAGTGTACTCGACGAAGAGCATTCGAATGGCTGAAAGAGACGCGTCTTTTCCCTTTGCAGCAAAATGATAATGCGTATGAATATGCGATCAGCGGAAAAATTTTGCTCATTCTTTCTTCGTTGAAAATCATCGAATGCTTAATACGGAATTCAAACGGAGAATATTATTAATAATATATATAGTTTCTCATGCAAGTTTATATCTGGTAGGAGAGAAACGCGTACATGTTTTCGCAGATTCCTGAATAAGTAGTAATCCGATGAAAACATGCTCGTGGAGTAAGAAAAGTGAATCATTGCTACTCATCCGGAATAATCAATTTTTTACCAGCATTTGATTTGCTACATATGGCTGAATGTTATATTAATAAGAAGAATATGTACGTTTTCTGTTAAGCAAATTATGTCAGTTGGTTTTAATACTGATCGCAATCGTTCCAGTTGCGGATGAACATCGTTCATAGAATAAAGAATGAAACATTTCTTTTAGCCTAAAAAATTAGGATTTTTTCTCGATTTGATCTAAGAACAATCTGTGTAACACTCACATATCAGCTGGACGAAATTTATGGGAAACTCCTTCATGCTTAATGCATGGCAACCCAGGACGTTCCTACGTGACGCACGGTGGACGCTCTTATTCTCGTTTTTTTTTTCATAAGAATTATGTCTAAATATAGTATTTCCGATGGTTGCAGCATATTTACGACTTTTCCTGACGGAACAGTCAACACAAAGTCCGAATTTATATTTAGAGCACCGAATCATCGTTTTATCATCTATCCCTCGTAGTATTTATGTTTTGAGAGTTGCCAAGTCGATCACGGATAAAGAGTAAGTGTAGGTGTGATTACAAAACTAACTACAAATTATTAACTATCTATTATCTGTAATATAGCACGATATCCGCTATTGTAAGTTGCTGGTTTTTGTCTACGGGCGAGTTCTGCACCATTGTGCGCCACAATGCAACCGAACTTATTAAAAATCTAGATCCTCGAAGAATACTCGGTACAGCATCACTTCTGACACGTAATCCCGTCACCCGGGGCCGGACAAAACATCCAATTAAATTTATGCAACGTCCGTTGTGCCCGGTATCGCGTACCTATCACCGACAGCGGGCGGCAAAGTTCGAAAACTTGGCGAAACTCCCTGTTCGATGAAGGCTCGGAAGAAGTTCCGCCGCCCACCCCGAAACCACCGTGACAAATTCGTTTTCCCCTGGTCCGCGTTTCCGTATTTACTCCTGCCGTCGCTTTGTCCCCGCGTAATTACGTTCCGCGGCGTCTTAACGCCCGACAATTACTCGCCGGTCGTCGTTAATTTCCCTTGAAATAAAAGACGACAATGACGACGACGACGACGCCACCGGTGAGACGCAACACCGGAGGGAGGGGCGCGATACCAATCTTACGATTTCCACGAATACAAAGACGATCCTCTTGCTTCCGTTCCCTCGTAGTTAACAGGGCCCCGAAGCAACCACGCGTCTGCGCTATCCCCCGTCCGCCCACGCCGTCGTCGACGAGTTTTCCATCGCCCAAACTTGCCCAGCGGCGTCGAATTACCCCGCCTTTAAGGTGCAACGCGTTGCCCTCCGTCGAGCGGAATCTAATCTGCGAGCGGCGTGGAACAGATCTCGTTGTTTCGATGGATATTGCTCGTTTCGTGAATAAACCTTTTAGTCTCGTTAAGGTGGTGCTTTTACTTTTTCACGGAAGAATCACAATTGTCGTAGGGTTGCTATTAATTGCAATTTTATGAAATGGAAAATATTAGTCTTCCGTAACAAGTACCATTCTCAATGACAATAGTAGCATCATTATCAACGACTCGATTTCAGCAAATTAGAGTTGATTTCTGCAGCGTGCTCCAGGCTTTGCACAAAGGCGTTGCATAAGTTAGGAAATTATCTCAAAAAATCTGCATCGACTGTTTCCAAGTCTTCCAAGAAAGTGCAAGAAATAAAAATAGACTATTGACTCGCGACAGAAAATTATACCTTACACTTTTCACGTAGGATAAGGGAAACATCAGTTTATTACGTAAGGGATCTATAATTTCGTTGCAATTTAGTAGAAACTAACATTACAGACAAATTAACTTTATCTGTCATTTGGCTATGTTTCCTACCAACTTTCTCAATTTCCACGTCGAAGAAACTTGAAAGCCCATCACGGTTTACAGGCTTTCCGCAAATTAGATACACTATTTGAATAGTTGTCTGTTACGCTCTTGTCGAAGAAGACGATTTGCGGTTCGTAAAAACGCATGCAACGACACGTAACAATGATCTTTCACTCGTTACGATCGGGCAAGTAAGAAGCAACGCGATTGCCTGTCCGACGACTTCCACCTTCATTTTGTAACACGTTACGTAACATCTTACGCAACTCTCGCGTCGAACAAGTTGCAATGGTCCCGATACTGGACTCCCCAAACGCCATTAACATCCGGGACCGTTCGAAACGGTAAATTGGTCCGCTGTCGTCGAACGTGAAGGAAAAAATAACGACGATGATCCATATTTGCGTCGAAACGAATTGCCTGCCATTCTCTTCAAGTACACGTTGTACTCTATTAGATGTATAAGTAGGTCACCTATTGGTGACTTTTGAGCGCGAGAATTTGAATGATTACTTTTTAGAATTTCTCGGTTTATACAGAACGTCTCAATCATGTAAATAATTTTCTCCTCCATAACTCTAATAATCTGTTATTATTCGGCAACTGCTCGAAAAAAAGAGTCCCGATCGAGAACGTTGTTACGTTTACGTAAGTACGTTCCTTCGCACGCACCGACAACATTCTTCTCGCGAGTGGAAGTAAATACCTAGGAAGATGATTAAACGTTGCGTGTCGTCGTTGACGAGGCGGATGGAAATCGTCTTCACGGCACGCACGTAAGACGCAAAAGCAGAGATACGCGCGGAAAGCGCGAGAGTGGTTTTACGCGGAAGCGTTGCAGCCTCGTAGATCCAGCAGTAACCTACCTTTATGACCGACGATTTTGCGAGTGCGTTTCCCTTCTCTCTTGGCCGCCACGTAACGCTAAGGTGCAGGCTATCACGCAGCAGCAGTAAAAGTGAGAAATCGCCTCGGATCCAGCGCTACCAGACCAAGGGTTCACTGCGCAATCATTGTTTTAATAATACCGCGTACACCAGGCAACGGGCTTCATTTTGCGCCGCACCTCGTAATGGCACCGTTGGGCTCCGGAAAATATTGAAACGCTTCCCTCTTGACGCATCGGTTTACATAAATAATACTGTCTATGACGAATAAATTTGGTAAAAATAAAAGAATTTATAAGAAACGAGTAGGAGGTTTAATAATAAATAAAGTCTGAGCATTCGTCCAGAATCAAGCAATCGATTGTTGGTAATTAAGTCAGCTTCAGGACTGCACTATGCTCGAATTCCAGTTTGCATGCAACAGTGGAATAATACGAAGAGAAGACGGTGAACTTGTTAACTCTTCTTTGTCACGTACAATATGACTTACTTTACCTAGATAAAATTCTTCGCCTCCTGGCGCCACGAATGTCTTCGAAGAAGTCTTCGAAGAAATTCGCGTTGAAGCAGAGAACGCAGCCACCAGGAAAACAGTCTTCCGCCTTGTCGCCGCTCAACTAGCCGTTCAACTTTGACCTTTCGAGTATCGCAGCATGTCCATCAGACCGCAAACGCGCTAATCCGACTTCCGCGAGAACACAATGACGACCAAAAGAATTGGCATAACCGAGAGTTGCAAAACTGTAGACCGGAAGAAATGTAGAACTATCTACTTAATCCTTTTTTAGAAAACACAGTTGAAAACAAATACGACAAACTCGTTTTTCATCGAGTATGATTTGCCGTACTGGATACCACTGGAAATCACCACTGATTCGTTCTGTACACACATGTATATCATGGACCAGGATAAGCTATTTACTTTTGGAGAGGTCATATTTATTCCGATAAAAATTTTAACTGAAAACACGAATTCTATTGTTTTAACAACAAAAATGGACGAACAGCGACGGTGAGGAATTCTACGTTCGTTGCACCGACGCCCATGCTGTTCTCGCGAGGGACTCGAATTTTTTAGGTGTCGCGACGCCAACACGTGGATTCCGAGAGCACGTTGAACACGATATCGTGCTAAATTCTGGCCTCTCCGACTCGCTCTGCCATTCGGAGTGCGTTGAAAATTAAAACGGTCAACACGAGACGTGCCTGGTGTTTCTCAAACGACGTTACCGCGAACGATAATGAGCCATTCGGTGCACGCAACTCACCGTAAATGCGTTGCATTTTATAAACGGAGACGGCTTGGCACGGTGTGTTGCGTTCGACAGCGAAAAATCGCGTTACGTCAGTGATTCTCGAGAAAAATCTGTAGACGTTCCGCGTAGTTCGGTTTCCGTTTCGAGTTCAACAACCTCTGTTCCGCGATAGATCCGTTCGAAGAAGTGGGGCAGTCGACGATCTATGCGGTCTACACAGTGATTCTACAGTTCCCAAGGATACGTTTCGCGGGAAACGTCGACGCAAAAGAAGAGGCAGCTTAAACAGCGCAATTCTATAGGCGTAAGTGTCCGACATCCTGTTCTTTAGTTTCACTTCCTTCTGATCTCCGGATTTTCTCTCTTAAGAATGGAAATCTCTTGTAGACGACTGAAGGCTTTAAAATGATCGTTAGACACAATTGCCACCTATTATTACTTTTCATTTGCAATTTATCTTGAAAACCAGTGACAAGGTGTGAAGATGACAACCATTTTTGGTTTTATGGTTCAAGAATTTTGAGCACGTGTAAAATTTTTATCAATTATTATAAACAATGACCTCGACCTGTTTCCTGAAAGAATGATGCATTAATGTTCGAACGTAATATGTGTTCAATCTCGCTGACGTGTTAAAACAATTACATAATTCGACGTTTCCTAACCGCTTTCGAGGCTAAAACAGAGCGTCGCGTGAAAGCATATTACGATCGGAATTCACTTAAATAAAAAATATTTTCGGATTAACGAGGACGTGTTACATTTCCAAAATTCAAGTACTTCAAGAGACAATTGAAAGGCTAAGTGGTAACAATAACTTCAGTTTGAGAAAACTGTGAGTGAAGTTAAACATACTATACGTACTCCTAAACACAAAGAATATAATTGCGAGCCTGGCACCTTGGAGTACAAACAACAGTAAAAGAGTTTTTCTACGTGCTTTGTCCCGGTTTAGAACGTCCGGTTCAGCGTTTGCATGGAATTATTACAAACAGGAAGAAACGAACATTCTCTCAGGGCCTCTTTTTAAGAAAATTTTTTAAAAACTGCTAGAACTTCCGTTTCCTTGTTGGCATTTATCACGAGTACTATTTCTGTGTTCTTGAATTACTTTCTGATTATTCGATTCATCAATTACTGTTCCGTTCATTCTCTTCCCCCTAATATTGCTTCTCCTCAGCTTGTAAATAGTTATTCTGATTTCATTCTTCTCTCTTTGACTTCTAAATTTTCTGAGATGTCTTTCGTACAGTTACGAAACATTATGCAGTTTATAATATCCTTCTCATTGAGTTTTGCCAACACACTCTATATTCATACTTTCTCGATGCTTAATGGTTCCCTCGTTTCATTATCGTGCTGTTTATGATTTCTGTGTCGTTCTCTTCAGCTATCATCTTTTATTCAGCGCGTCCAAAATTCCAGTGTCCGTTACGTTTACCATTCTCGTCGATTCGATCACTTTACTTCTCTGTTCCCACATTTTTGCTAGCCGAATGTAATACTAGAAATTCCAAATCCTCATCGACAAAACTCTCGACAGTGCCATTTATGATCTATGCTACTTTATACTTCGAAAATAGTTTATCGATATTTGTAATTATACCGTCACTAAATTATTTATATTTTCTAGAGGATCTTCGAATCTTCGAAGTCTTGAATTTTTCTCGCAACTGCTAAAACCTCTACCTTCTTTTAGACCCACCACCGATCGCTAACAAATGTTTTGGTACGAAATGACCCCAAAGCTTCCCACGTTCTAGGTATACGTGTCTCGACCATTGTAAAAGGCAACGTGCCTGCGACCTTGAGCGTCCGACGTCCTCGACATTCTCGCAGGATTGGCCCAGAGGTGGTGGAAGATGGTCGCGCTATTTGTCTGGCCGGTTAGCTAGCGATCGCTCGCCAGGTTGGTCGCCTGTCAACGCACAGTCGCGGCTCCGTCACGATCCTCTTCGCGAACCGTTCGTGTCTTACGGCTGTTAACACGTGACTCGCCGTGTCTGGTCGCGATTCGGGTCACGCAGACAGTGTATCGTCGAGTCTCGGTTCGCTGGTCGCCTGTTTGCCGCGGAGAAATGCTTGGGATACAGGGAAAGGTGCTCGCAGAGGCAACCGGTACGCTACCAGTTAGTGTCTCGTGATTAGGGGACTCGAACAAGCCTCGACTTTAACGTCGCAAGGATCGCGGTCTTTCTAGACCAATCTGGCCAGACACCTACGTTCACCTAGTGCTACGGTCCCATCGTCAACACAGTTTTAGTGTCGTAAAACAGGATGCTCAGAAGTTCATAAGTGCGCCATAGATCGCGAAATAAGTGCATCGTGAACGTCTTCAGACCTGGACGATATACTTGGATACGTAGTTCTGGGGGAAAACACGAATTGGTGAGTACTTAGACGAGTCTAGAAACTGTTTTCGATTTTACGATGGTTATCGAGTGCAATTGAGACAATTGCTTGGATTTGTGGTAATCGTAAAATTTAATAGAAATATTCGAATCAGTTAAGAAAAAGTGCATATATAGCCTTGCAATAACGATGAAAATAGAGTAAATATCAGTAACATAGCAAGATTGAATATTTATAATGCAATGATTTGCAGTTTCTTGTACCTCGAGTTGCACTGTCATTAAATTTAAATAATTTAGGAAAGATGTTTCTTTAAATTGCAGAGCAGTTAACTCGCCGGATTACTTGTTGCTGCAATGTTCGTGTTTGTTAACCGATTCCGTTTGGAAGGTTCGAGTGTGGGAGTATAAACGTGAAACTGTAGTGTGCAAATACTTGCAGGACGTGACCGGAATGGAAAAGTGTAGCACGATAGTGCGTTTCACTTCTTTAAATACTTTGCTGATGTTTTGCAGCGCGCTTTGACGCTCAAGTATAGTTGTTGAAACAAATATAGCGAACTACTTAAATCAGTTTCGAGTGGTCGGTTAAGCGATATCCTTGTTAGGTATAGCTAACCAGGGCTTTCCTAACCGGGATTGCAATCTGTTTGCGACAGTCTTTATTCGACTCGAGTTAGGTTTATTTTTACGTTTTTGTTGGCAGATAGCTAACGCCTTTGAAGTTCTGTGATACCAAAAAGGGTAGTTTGCTATTTTCACGCGATTGCTATACTTATTCCATTGGCTATACGTACCCTGCATTTTCGAACTATCCGAGATTGCAATATAAAAAACTGTTACATTTTATTTAAAATTGTTTTTGTCGACATTTTATATTTTCCAAAGTGTCTCGTGACGATAGGAATTGGAAAATTGAAAATTGGAAACATGGAAAAGTGTATTAATACGTGGAACGAATGGCTGTCCTTCAGAGATGAAAGTAGCTACCTTCACGATAGCTAATTCGATTCCTTCGAATTCGTTCGAGTGTCCTTGACATTGAAGCGTGTAAAGTACTTCCATAGACGAATTACGTAAGTTAAACAAGCACGAAGCCAGTTCGAAATACTCGAATAGCTTTCGACGGAATACAAGTTTCGTTATACGTAGGATGTTTCTGTCCTCGAGTGACCGTGAACTTAATTCGATATGAACGATCTTCAGCGGAACAACCCAATATTCGGCCACCTCTCGTAGTTTTTAGAAATGATTCATCGTGCAATGTTTTCCAAGTACACGTATTTATGGAAACTTGTGGTTAAATTTAACTTGAGGGATAATAATCGTTTCGGTGCTGCGGTTTGAAGATTCAGCGCTCGTCGCGCGCGGAATTCCCATATTTTCAAAATTCTATTTAAATTCTGAACATTTTAAAGGAACCCTTATAAATGTATTTAATACTCAAAGAGTCGAACAAAATTCAAGAATTGTGGATAATTAAGGAAATTTTCTTGTGGATATTAAAATTTGAATTTTACTTGAGAAGAAAATATACTCGATATTTTTTCATTTGGATGGTCAAAAGTGATGGTCGCAAACGTTTTGAATAAATATAAAAAAAATTCATCATTTATTCG
Organism: Colletes latitarsis; assembly: GCF_051014445.1. Classification (NCBI taxonomy): domain Eukaryota; kingdom Metazoa; phylum Arthropoda; class Insecta; order Hymenoptera; family Colletidae; genus Colletes; species Colletes latitarsis. The sequence continues at coordinate 16,776,997 of NC_135139.1, read as the reverse complement.
CAGCGACTTAAAAACTGTCAAGATGTTTTTCTTATCCTTGTCTGCTTGAATAATTTAGTATTTACTGCGATCCTTGTTTACAGTTCAACGGGAGGAAAAAATGGTACATAATTTCGATGTCTTATCTGTGAACGTGAACAAAGATTCTCGATATAAAAAGAATTTCGCGAGCACTGCCATTTTTGTGAGTCGAACCTGTCGCTCATACTAACGAACGTGTTTGCTCCTTTGCTATGCAAATCATGTGCTATAGTAATGTATGGATGTACTTATAATAACAGTTGATCGTTTCTCTAATTATTTTGTATTTGCAAGTAAAATCAAGTGTAATCGTGTTGAAAGCGTAGGTTCGAAATAGTATTGTTCGCCTCAATAAAGTTTTTCGATGTTTACTTATAATTCATTTAGGGTGAATTCGTAGAAAATAAAGTGTTTTAAAGAAAATATCCACTTAAAACGCATAAGTAACTTCGGTTTAATAAACAGCAGAGAACTTTATCGTGGTGAGAATAGTAACCTTGTTGTCCTATAACGTGGTCAATTTTCTTCTACGTTTTCAAGAATATTTAAACACTTTCCTGAATCTTGTTTCCCTTCTTTAATTACTTCGCGGTCTACTCCAAGGTAGAAAATTACATTCTGTCTCGTAGGAGCCAACAAATGAGAGCTTGCTGAAAAGATGTACTTTTTTTTTTATTTAATGTTGCCTCAGTTTAAAAGCCATTAGCGACCGTTAGCTGTACTTTTAACCTTTAGTGTGTTTTATATGAATTTAACGAATGAACACTCACGCATAGTTATCTACTTACGTATTTATTTTGTATAATTTTTTGTATTTTCATTCCTAAGAATGCATTGCTTTTTCCCCGTAACAGTTGTATTTGTTAAATTCCGTAAATTCTGTTTTATTGTTTTAAATATGAAACTATTTTTTGTTGACCATTCATATAATTTATCAAGATTAGTTTATACGTTGTGTTGCAAATAGATTTTTTGCACTAAAAATTAAACTGATATCGTTGACAAACAACAGGATTTTATGTTTTTTTTTATAATCGTAATAATACCCAATCGGTTGATCCAAATTGAAGATTTTTTGTCCGAAAAAATCACTTTATTCCAGTGATCAGTCATCTGTACTTGAAATTTCAAATCATGCGTGGTCGTTCAAATTCGACGCCAATTTCAACATGACGTGCTTGTTACACGCATTTCCATTGAATTTTTCAATGTTTTATATATTGTATGCTTTTTGCTATCCGCTTTATAATCGAAGCCGATGCCGTTGTTCCAATTTCGCGTTTAATTTTTTTTTTAACACAAACTGTCGAGTTTGAAATTTTACGTGAAATTATTTTCCTTTCCTTCTCTGACACAGCTATTTTCGTTTTTCGTTTATACTTTTCCCCCTAACTTTTAGTGTTTTAAAACAAATTATTGATAACATAAGAAGTATAAAATAGCCTTTCATTCGTTCGAAATAACATGTTCAGAAACTCACGATCAATTCACTTGTTTGACTTAAGTATGTCACGTACGTACGAAACAAGCATCGTATTAAATTGATCTTTGAAAAATAACAGGTAACGAGAGGATAAACTGTTTGCAATATGTTCCGTGTAGGTCACGTACCCGCGATAAAATTCCTTTGCATTTATCAAAACACTTTCACCGATAAGATGCAACTCGTCGACGTTTGCTCGTCTAAATGCCATCGTTCCAACATTCCTTTTAGCTCCTCGATCGAGAGAGTCTCTTACAGAAAATTGTGTAAGCGGTAGACGACGAAAGATGCATTTAAGGAGTACATACACCGAACGTGGTAGAATTTTTATTTCGAGGTCACTAGTACCTTGCAGTGTCAAACACGAGATATGTGACCGCGCGTTGTTACGAAGGATACGACCATTTCTGTAGACCAATGTCTCCCGTTTTTGTTCCATCGAGAAAGTGAATGTGTTGATCTTTAAACTTATGCAATCAGCAACACTTCACACATTACATCATTACAAACTTGTTGCGTAGCAGAATGCTTGTTCCGTTCATTTTCATTATATCAGACTTCTTTGAATTCTTTCTCCGGAGAAACCATAAAACATTATAGTAGAGTCAAGCGAATTTTATTGACGAGTAACACCGTAGGGTACACTTTTCATGAAATTTGAACGAGATTTATGACGACCAAATTTTCCATACGTTATAATCCAATCGTTAATGATCTCCTTTTGCAGACGAAGATACGAAAGGCGGAAATAGGTGCAATCTTGAAAGAATGAATCCTCGGGCGTTCCACGCAAGGAACACGTAATTCCAACCCCGATCGAGATTCTTAATAGATCGAAACATGTTGCCGTCCACGAAATTGCTAGAGGAGAGTACTCCGAGGCCGGTCAGCGAGTCCAATACGACGCGAGATTCGTCGAACGGTCCGACCACGGTGCCGTTGGTCGCTGTGAACGTCACGGATGGAAACGACGACGATCCTCCGCCTTACACGGCGATCGCGCCGCCAAATCACGTCGGCTGGCTGTTCGACTTTTCCGGGATTCCGTATTCCGCGTGCACCGCGACGACCTGCAGAGCGGAGGCTACCCCGTTGGCGCCATTCCAAACGACCCTGACGTCAGGCTCGGCTTTCCATCCCGAGGGACCGGACGGTCAGCACACGTCAATCTCGATGCCTTTAATGTCCCACAGGCTGTTCAAATTCGGCTCCCACAGATCTCTGTTCGCGCACAGTGGCGTGCCGCTGACGGATAACATCTCCGAGTGCAAGGACAGCCACAGAAGAACTCGCAGTAAGTAGTGTCGTGGATCGAGTGTACGATAATGATTCGTAAAATGAACCTCCAGATGCGATTTGTAAGTTGAACATTTCTATCCCTTGCAACTAATGAGTCCTCGATTGAGAGTTTGGTAGTGATTTATAAAATGAACCTCATACGTGATTCGAAAGTTGAACTATCCCTTACAACTGGGGAATATTTGTTCAATACTCATCCTTAGTCTACGTGAAATTTCTAAATTGTTGAGAAAATCTAAATTCAAAATCTCTTTAATGTTTCCTGGACGGGTCACGTCCTCGCCTTCCTGGCGTCCTCAGCTCGATTTTCTCAAGAAGCAACAAACTCGTCCTTGTTTGCGCCACGAGCTCAGCATCTCGATGGCGGGTGAAAATTTACCGTGAAGAGTCTCGCAACGTGACCACTTGTCCCTTAACGAAAGTACCGAGCTTCGACTCTGGTTTTATTGGAAAAATAATTTACCTAACCGGCCCTCGAGAGCCGAGCGCAGCCAATGTTGTCGAGTTTCGTAATTCTATTTGAAGTCTACTGACAAGACAAGTACGATAGTTGCTTATTCGAGCCGCCTGAGCCATGACTCAACTTGTCCTTTCTCTCGATGAATGTAATTAACGTCCGACCGTGGCGTTCGTAGATTTAGATTTCCTCGGATCTTTTCATCTTCCGCCTCGAGGACGTCGCCCATGGCGGCGATGCTGTCTGCGTAGCTCGCGAATAGGCTGGGTGATCATCTCGCGATTGTTGTTCGAGGGTTATTCTAAGTTGCGCTTAGAAACGAACGGGACGACGCGTTGACTGCCAAGTGGATTTCATAAAAGGTTATTTAAACTCTAGACGAAGATAATGTTGCATTTTATGCACAATCGGATATTCATTTTTCTTCTCAATATTCTTCAGCTCAGTGGAGTAATCTGCAAAAATTGTTTACGTTGCAATGATTTTTTAATTTCATCCAGAAGTACATGCTTTGTATTTTCGTCTTTTTTTCGAAACATCCTTTTCAAAACCATTATTCCTGTTATCACCTCGCTATCACCGCGCAGTAATTATTTTTAATTGCATCGAAAAGCACATTCGCGCATTCTGTCGAAATATTTATTCGTTTTGCGATTCGCAGAATCGTCGAACGCGCATTCAGGTTTCATTCTTGGAAACGCTGCACACTAACGGCGACAACACGGAATAAATTGGTTTGAATGCAAAGTGCAGGGAAATGCATAGACCCGACGCAGAGCGGCGCGTTTTACAAAATTTTCCATCGTTTGGAGCGCGTGCACCGGAGGATAACGAGATCTTTAACGCTCAGTTTTCACCAAGCGTAATTCGACGGGCGGAATATTCATTACCATAAATTTTTCATTGGAATCAGTGAACGTAATACGACTGCAAACCCTTCCGGTTCGTTTCACGATAACACAATTTTTTCTTACTTCTTTTTTTTTTTAGAAGTTCCCACCTTCCATCCTTCGTGGCCTTGCTCTTTTCGTTTCGCTTAAAAATTACATTCGTCATCTATTATTCTCGGAAAACTAACATCATTCTTTTCGTTGTGAATCATTAAATTAGACTTGACTTAACTCCTAAAGAAAATATAAGATAATCTTAGAAGGATCCAAATTTCGAGTACGATTGTTTACTTCAGCAACAAATTATATTATATTCAAACAGAAAATTATAGTTCGTTAAAGATGATGGAATCGTTATGTATGCTTTGCTAGTGACGCATGAATTGCAATTAAAAAGTAAAATATGTGCTTGGAGTTTGGATTGTAAACAGTGAAACAACTCGTTTACAGGATACGGCGCTATTCTTGTCGCGGCGGCCGTGATCATTTTCCTGATGGTGCTATCGTTGCTGGTACGGTTCGTCATGGAGAAGAGCTTCTGGCGAGGTTAGTCGAGGATCTCCTTGTAAACCAGAAGGTCGCCAAGATGTCGTTTTTCTGACGCAACGAACGCTTTCCTCCGTTCTAGACTGAATCTAGAGTAAGCGTTATCACGGTATAATTCCTTTCGTGGGTACAATTAAGAGCATAATTGCCCCTTCCCCTCTTTTTGCCCTAAACCGAAACGATAGGGATTCGAGTCTCGTGAATTGTACATTCCTGTAGTCGATAAGTGCAATGTTAACCGTCCGTAGTATACGATTTAGCCGTGAACTAACTATTAGCGTTACAAAAATTTGTATAGATTTTTCTACCCTCCGAACAGAGTATTTTTATAACGTAAACACAAGTTGTCAATTTTCTGGACTATCGATGTACTTATTGCGATTAAGCACCAGAAACGTAGAAAAGATCTGAGAAATATTGGGTTGAAATCTTGATATACTAATCGAGCCCCTTATTGAAATAATTTTTCTTTTATTCAAAAGATTGGTTTTCAATTTTATACTCTTCTCTTAGTTTTTGTAAAAAATAGACTTTCTCGCGATACTTCATTAAAAATGAAAGACATAAGTTTATTCTAAGAAAATAACGTGACAGAATAGTAATTGTGATATTATGTTTCAGAAGGAGAAATATATTTCTTTCGATAGTTAACTAATAGTAATGTAACAAACAATCGAGTGCCACTGTCGTACTGTATTGTGATATTATTTTCTTGTAGAGAGTGACTTGCGCCATATAACAATCGATGTATAAATAATTGTGATTTATACGAATATTGAATGCACTGCAAGGAAATAATTATTACAACGAGCACAGTATATTATTGCCTACATATATGAAAAGTAAAGTGCGAGAATAAAGAACAATATCTCGTTTACTATAATAAAGAAGCTTATTGTATGTTGCTAGATTTGTCATCGTCTTCCTGACGCGTTAAAAAATATACGGTAAGTCGAAGGAATAATTATATAGCATAAGTAAAGTAGAGAACATCTTCCTAAATAAAATTTCTAAATATTTTATTTTATAAATTACCTGTTACAAATTAACCAAGACGATGTTCTCCACAATAAATTTCTTCCTCTACCAATTAAAGAAATTTAAATATTCTATGCAACTGCAAAAACAGGACACATAGGTGGGTATAAATTTTTATTTTTAAATTGCAATCTATTACGAGTTAAATATGTCAAGACCCTGGGAGTTGGTGAAAATAAAATGAGATATACAGGGTATTCGGGCAACTCAGCTCTTAATTCGGAAGCAGACTGTGTAAATCGAAGTGGTAACATAGTTTCTGAGAAAAAAATGTTATCATTTTACCTGAAGATTCTTTAGTATAAACACGAAACGTCGAAACTCCGGAGCCTCGAAATACTAATTCTTACAACGAGGCGCTAAAAAGACGGAGAATCTTCGTCCTGTCGCTGTCGCGGCAACATCAATACGACAAATCACCTTTGTATCGTTGGACGACAACGCGAAAGTTAAATACTTCTGTTGATTCAATATTACGTTCGCGGAAAGAGCCGATAGTGGACTTAGCCGAGCAAACGTTTGCGTGTTGACTTTTGGACGAAGTTGGCCTTCCAGCTGCCTCAAACGACTGCTTTATTTCGCTTTAAAAATCTGCTTCCGAACGCGTCGCGACGCAAAGAACGGGAGCGAATCAATTTTCAGAGAACCGATCGAACGGCTTCCTTCTGCTCCGTTGTTTTTCGCGCGTTTCTATTTCGCGGGAATGGAACACTTTCCTGTTCATAAAACGGCACGAAAATGGGATTCGTTCGACGTTTCTTTTTTTTAAATTCGCCTTCGGGCATTTTTCCATTTTCCTTTTTACCTTTTCGCGTGTTAAGGCGAATAACAGGGGATTGCCGGGTCGAGAATTGAAGCGACATTCCCAATTTATTTCTAATCTCGGTAATTATTCTTTTGCTCTGACTTATCAACTTATCTTTTGTACCAATTTATTTTCTACTTTTAGAAGAAAATTTAAAAGGATGTGATCATTAGTACAGGAGTATTCTTTTCGTGTAAATTATATTTTTAAGCGTTTCGAAGTATTTAATAAATTATTGAAAATTGAAACAATTGATTTCTTGTTGGATCGAGAGAAATTGATATAAATCAACAAAGTAAGGTTGGGAGATTTTTAAATAATTTTTCAGGAGTGTGTATTTACATAATTAAACTACTCAAGAGTATAAATAAACATTTGTCCATTATATCGATCTTGCGCTGTGGTTACTCCGGTTTAATTTAGAACGTTTCCTTTCGCAGTGACACGTTAACGATTATTGTACGTGCACTGCTTACATTATCGTGGTTACTCTTGACACAAACAGGCAAGGATTAATCGTGCCACAATCGGTCTTTGTCTACGTTGAAGGTGACTATTTAGTAATTGCTTTATAATGCCACATTCTGTCATAGTATTTGATTCAGCCACGACGCAAGCGTGCTCCTAATATTCTATGTGATATCACAGCCATTATATTTCCCAGTATATTTTCCAATATCCAGAATATTGATTGTAGTTAAGAATAATTAAACTCAAAACTGAACAAAAATCTCGATGTTTCAAAGTATCAAATAATTAATCTTGTTAAACTAATAAGGTATTTAATTATTCCTAACCATGCATAAAATGTCACTGATATGTAAATTTATTTACAGGCCAGGCAATTACTTTTAATTGGTACGCGATACAAAGTCACATACCAGTAAGATTAAAGTTAAAGAATAATTCTAGCATTTTAAAATCCCCAAATATCACGCTTAATCAGAGAGTTAATTGCGAGTACCGTCGAAACGTATTCGGAGCACACGTTTTCGATTCAACGTGCCCACGCTGTACGCGTTCCGGTTGTATTTTTGGTCCGTAACGGTGTTTCAGCAGCTGTTTCTGGCTCGTTTCAGCGCGGTGTTATAACTTTAATCATGATTAACAGTTTTATATAGCCATTGTCAAGCCTAACTCTGATAAAGTCAGCTTGATGCGGGTGTCCAAACAGTCGGCGCGCGTCCCTCAGGCCAGCGTCCAAGCAATGCGCCACCGGGGAAATTAGCTGGCAAAATAATTCATGGACCGAGCTTTTATTTGACGTCCACGCAGTGCCTGATATTACCAGAGAGAGGGAAAGAGAGAGATGGAGCCGCGTTCGTGTAAACAAATGCGCTGCAAAATTGTTGATTCGTGCTAAGTACCCTCTGGAGTCTTTATCGTTTCGCGAATACTGAAAACCGTGTCGCGAACGGGACGAGGGGGGAAACGGAAAATATTATCGGTGTAACTGCATTGTTAACGCGTTCACTGCGGTGGCATTTACGTGAACTTTCATATTTGACGGCATGAGTCGGTTACATTTCATACTGGACGATTCTATCTGGCGGTGTGAGCGAAAACAGCCTTTCCAACATACTCTGTAAATTTTGATAAAAATGGTAGAATTGCAGGAATATCCTTTTGGTACATAACGAAAACGCAAATGGGAAACTTGAATTTTACAATAAGTTTTAACAAATCAAAACGACACTATAAATGGAAGAATTAGTTTTCGATTTATGGAAGACCAACAAATTTCGATTCAGAGACAAAGTTTTATCGAAGAACAAGCAAATAATAACACACATATATGTAAAAGTTTGTTTTACTCGGATTCGTGATTATTTTTCCCAACATTCGTCAATCTATTTTGACGTTCTGTTATTTCTTGTTCCTCTTTACGTCATGTGTTTATTTATTTTACGAAATCTATTTTGAATTTATTTGCACCAGAAATTCAGTCGAAAATATTATACGGTAGGTAAATATTTTGTTCAGCTCGTAAAAGCTGAGTGATGTTTCCCTTTTGTAACCCTTTATTATTCTACTTGGTATTTTTCAATGGTTTGGTGTACGTCGTGTTTACACAAGAAACAATTGTCTCCATATTACTTTTCAAATACGAATACTATTATTTAATCTACAAAAGAATCGACGATCTCTGAGCCACTTTATTTAAAGGTTCGTATTAGAGTTTATTTAATGGTAATATTCTTAAGATACACTGTAAATTCGAAAACAGACGTGTAAATTCAATTGATCGAGAGAATGTACGAATGTAATCGCGAATTACGGTTCAGCAGCAGTTTCGATCAGCACGAAATACGTTGGAAAGTCGGTACGTTTCTCTTCGATCGAAGAAAAATACAGAATCCTTTTAAATACTAGGATTCGATGGCATAAATAAAAGCGTACCGCGGGTACTCCCCAAGAGTAAGAAAACCCTGGCAACAAATTGAAAGAAAATTGTACGAGCAAGATTCTCTTTTCAGCCATTACCCCAGCCGTGGAGGTAACTTTCTTCTTTTTCAATTTCTTACGTTATAGTACATTCGAGTACAGCCGTTTCAAATTAAAGTTTAAATTGCGTAAACTCCGGAGGAACAAGCGTCTGCTTGAAAAATAAATACCAGGGCGAAATGGGGTGGACGGTTTAAGAAAACGAGACGAGCACAGAGCAAAGGGTGGTTTGGTGCACGTGAGAGGGTTAGGTGGCTGTCAGCGGTTCCCGGTAGTTAATTACTTTGTATGAAAGGGAACTTCGGCCCTTTCGGTGCTCGACCTGATCACTTCGACTTCATCTTCGTCACCTGCAAGGGTTCACGACGCTCCGTCACGAATTTAAGTAACGGATAAATATTAGATTCTCCATTATTCAAAATTTTCATCCAGATAATAATTTTTCCCCTCTCTGGTTGTATTTTCCGCTTTTCTTCTCGTACTATTTTACACGACTGTCCGATATTTTATTTTGCAAGCATTTTCCAGCGCGTAGGTGGCAGTCCTTGTTAGCCGATGACATTTCGAATTTTGTTAATTTTTTTTACACCGCGTCGCGTTGCGACGAATAAATTGATTCGCGCTCGCGGAATATGTCAATTAAAATACCGGTTTGATCAAATTCCACGGCGGAGAGCACGTATCGGATTTTTTCTTCCGGGCTCGCTGGGGTAGTTTCCGGCTCGTGTAAAAAACCAAAGAACGAGCGTCATACGTCCTGGAAATGGCACGAAAAACAGCGGCCCGTTCTTCGGATGATTTATCGTCGAAGTTGTTCGAAGCGAAACATGAATTCTCGATTGTGCAACAATGATTCATGGCGATATAAAGCGCGCGCAATAAAATCGCGCAGAAGTTCTGGGGAAAAAAGGGAAATCGGGCCGAAAGGCAGTTCGCTGAAACTGCCGTGTCGTTACGCGGTGCTGGCGGGACTCGAGTGCAGTCGACGGCATCTCCTTTTTTATTTGCTCGAAATTTACGTAACCGCGTCGAGACTGCCATCGATTAAAACAGAAATCCGTCATCGTCGCGTTTCGACTTCGTTCGACGGACGTCACCGGCAAAAGTAAAGAAAAGGAGGGGGATGAAATAATTACACAATTTAATATTCAGCACAGAAAGTCCTTGACACATCTATATAAATAAAATCTTAATTTTATGCTTGTTACATTTTTCAATAAGTTTTAATAAATTGAAAGTATTCGATTTAGTTACTTTTTGTATCTTAATCATTATTTTGTAGAAATATAATCTATAATTATTATTATTAACATAAAAATAAGAATCTGTGGATTTGTGATTTCCCTATAATTCCTACTATTTTTGTTCAATTACAGAATAAAAGAAATGCATGAAATGTCTCATTAATAAATGTTCTTTCTGTTTAGCTTACATGGTCAATAAGTTGTTGCCACTTTCCTAATACAGGGTGGTTAAAGCAATTACACAAATGCAACAAGCAGGCCTTCCTCCGCTCAGGTTGAATCCTTTCTCGCGCTCGGTTTCTTTCCCTCCGTGGACGATTATCTCTCCAGAAATGCGAAATAAAACGGAACTGTTGCGGAAGAGAGGTGGAAAGAAGAACCAGACCACGTGAAAATGGAAAAGCTTAAAGGAGCTCGAATCCTTGTCTAAGCATTACCGTGATTACGCGTGCAACAGCCTCTCTCGTGAACTATCGCCACGTTTGCCTCTGACGTCTGCTTTGTTTCGCTCGCAAAGTTGCCCTCTCGTCGTCGCGCACACTTTTGCTAACCCTTGCTTAAACGCGCTACTAATCGTAGCTCGTCTCTCGCTCGAATTGCACCCTGCAATGGAAGGTAATGCAACGACCTTCGTCGCAATTTTTCCTACCAAGAACAAAATTGTGTTTGTCCTCAGACTTCGTATTTTGTACAAGGGTTGTTGAATAATGAAATATTAGATTATCTACAATGTTCGAGGGTAGGTATGGTGTGCCTTAATAATGATTACGAACTTATTAAGTCTATAACACACTGTTAATGGGAGGTTCTAGAGACCAAAATAAGACGAAAATTAAGAATATCAATTTCTTGACTGAGGCTTCGTTATTAAAAAATTAAATTAAAAAATTTCAAATTGTTCTGGAAAAATTATTTTCACTTGCGGGGATTAATTACAACCATTTTTGGTGAATAGACATACTGCCGAAATCTTGCGCATTTTCGAGAAAAAAATTCGATACAGACGGAACTTTAAACGTTAATAACTTTCTAACGAAGCCTCCATCAACAAATTGGTATTTTTGATTTTCGTCCTATTTTGGCCTCTAGATCTCTCATTACAATTTTTTCCAGGATTGGCGGAACACCCTGTATATTTATAGAGCGTGTCGATTGAGTTTCGAGCACCCTTTTCAAAACGGCGTTTAACTACCCTTACGGATAAATTAAAGTCACTAAACAAACGGAAAATCACCCTAACGTCGGTTTCTCTTGAGCGGAAATAATTGGGCGCAAAATTTCCCGGAATAAAAATATCTTCTGATGCCCCACTCCTCCCCTATTAAAAGCAATTACGTCCGTGTGTACACGCGAGGGTTACGAATGCAAAACGTTTCCATCCCGACCGCCTTTCCCGAGTGAAACTGGGATATACGTATATGCAATATAGCGGTACATATCCGTGGACAAACACAGAACACATTCCCGCCTCTCTGTCCTGCCCCCTCTCGCCCTTTCACCCCCGGCCTGTCGAAGCGAGAGGGTGGCAGAGATTGCAAGTAGCACCGGTCGCGGGATACATCATTCATACATAGCCAAATCTCATATCGGTTTCTGATCCTCCGGCTATGGACGGCCTTTGAAGCGTCTCTCCTTGCCGCCATCCCCCGACCAACCCCCGCACAGGCCTCTCTCTGTTTATTGTTACGTCGCATTTATGCATGAACCGGCCGCGATGCCATTGTCACGGGCACATGACGAGCCATAGAGGGACGGACAGAGGCAGAGAGCCGCCTGTCCTTTTTGGTCGGAAGTTGGTAACGGTGAAAATGGAGGCAGAGTTATTGGGCCAAAACGGAAATCGATGCTCGACTGGGCTCTCTGTCGCGTTTCGCTGTGCCGATTCTGTCTTTTACGCGTGCCATTTGACCCAGGAAACGATGTTTTCTTTTTTCGACCGTGTCTTTAACCCTTTAGTGGAGGGTTCAGACACAGGAACGCGCTACAGATAGTCTTCAAACGCTACTGTCGTCTCTGCACACTTTAGTCTCTTTTTCTAGCATGAGAAAATAGAACAATGCGACGGGAGTGGAACATTTTTAATTGCTCGGAACACAACTAAGTGTATTGATATCGCGTTTCATTATGGACTCACTCCATTCACTTTGTCTTCATAGATAATTTCGAGGATATCGCTGTGATATATTATTTAGTAGCGCGTCGATATTATCGAGAAGGTTGATCAATCGAGTTCTCGATGTTCTCGAAGGAAATTGTGCGCCGCAGACTTCGAACAGAGACTTCACACGATGGCTCCAGTTTACAACTTTGCGATGTCCGGTCCGCGTTAAGCGGTCGTAACGGGTCCAAGTTCAATTTCCAGCAGCTGCGCGAAAAGAGCAACGCGTTATTGCCGCGAAACGTCGTCGCCAATATTGCCCCGGCGAAGACTTCACGTGTAATAAGGATACTTCGCTGCGCGAATGGTCTCTGGTTACGGCTGCGAAAGGCGTTGGAGGCTTTTGTGTCACGAAATCGATCGATCAAAGAAATCGATCGTTGCATAAAAAAAACTAGACTTCAAACTTGAAAAATTTATTTTAATTCCATCACTTTCTACATTTGATTTAACGATTCTGCATTTACTAGATAATACGGTGAAAGAGAAAATTTGTCTTAGCGATCTATCGAATTTATATTTTTCAAGCTTGTTCTGAAAGACTATTTACATATGGGAGTTCAATTTGTTGAGGTAGTCATTAACAATGAATATTTATTTCCAAAGAGGTAAGACGAACCAGAGTTAGGAAGGAATGTAGAAGGAGGGAAGAGGCTTGATTCGAGGATACTGGTACCAGTAATCGCGCGGGAAACCATTGGGGGCTGTTTCTGAAGCTTATCGTGGTCGCGCAGCAAGAGCGGGAAAGCATGGAGGTCTCGAGCCATTCAATTGTCGTGATAACGTCGGGATCCGAGTCAAGACGCATCAGACTCGGCCGGAAACGACATCGTCGAAGAGCTTCCTGCCCGTTTAGTCCTCCCTCCCACTGTTGTCCACTTCGACTTCCAACTTCTTGCTCCCGACGAACTCACTGTCAAAAATAACCAGTTCGTCTCATGTATGTAACGATTCCTAAAAGAGATTACTAAAAATTGTGATGCAATTTGATTTTTCTAAATTAAAATTCTTTTCTTGATATTTTTGTTAGGAAATAATTAAAATTAGGGGACGTAACTGTTTTGGAAAATAAAATTATAAGAGTCCTCCTTTCTAGTTATTATATGAGAGCTGCTTATAGACATTCTATGGCTTATCATGATAGAACATCATTAAATAGAACATCTAAAATTCTATGAAAGAATTTCATTTTTTAAAGCTCTGGAGCACTAACTAGTGTTTAAGTCGTGAACACGATGTAGGAGTCGAGGTATTATAATTCCAATACGTGGATTACCATAAAACTTTTCAAAATCGCTATTTATTCGTTTTAGTATTCGTTCAATCGTTCGAACGAAAACCTTATCAATCCCAGACGCATCGAGCGGCGCGAATAGGTGCGTCATCGTCCCTGTTCTCTTATCGGGAGCAAACACAAGTGTCGCGGGGTCGTTGAACTTTGGCAATTGAATTTGTAAGTCGCAACCCCCGAAACACAGCCCCGTTCACGGTAACGGTCGAGATAAGTGCACGATCTTGCAATGGAGGAAACGTTATCGCCACGCCGCGTCAGTTTCATCCTCGTCCCAAAATATCACGAGAAATGTAAAGTTCCATCGTTCCGATCTTAATCAGTTATTCCACAGGGTAGACTGCAATCGTGGCCCGCGCAATTCCCATCCTGATTGTTCGTCCTTCCATATTGTTCGGGGCTTAATACAATCGGTCCGTGGTACTACGAATTCTCTACGAACCTTCGTTCCATTCTCGTCGCGCAAAATCATGGGAATATCGAAAGAGACATGCATGGCGGATAACTCTGTAAAAGCATTATTCGATAAAGGCCACGAATCATTGTGGAACGCAATTGTACCTCAAATGAATACTAACAGAAACAAGTTTTGAACGCAATAATTTCACGAAACTCTGAGGAAATTGCTTCGTCTGGGAATTAAGTCGTACTTCGTAACGTTTAAAATAGTAGAAACGAGAAAGCATGATAAGAAGAAGTATTTGTTCCTACTCTCGCGTAAACTAATTATTTGAATAAATACATTGATAGTGAGAGATTATTTACTCCCCGGAAAGTTTCATAAATAATTTTTCCCTAACAAATATATTCGTACTTTCATTCCGTCAATTATCGTTCCGATCAATGGTGGGGGAATTTGCAGATTTTGGGCCACATACGACATTTTAGATTGTAATTTAATTAATGTCCCTTCAAAATCGGAAAGGGAAGTTAAGATTAAAGAGAAGAAATCCGTTCCGTTTTCCTGTAGGAATTCTAACGGAAGATCGAGTGAAATAATAATTTTGCGCAAATCTCGTTACATCGCGTACAGTAATTATTTTCTATTTATTTGCGTCGGTGACGGGAAAATACGAATCAGTATTGACGGCAGAGACGATTCATTCGATTAACGTGGATAATTGAAGGGTGGGGGCGAGAGTTAGTTTCACTTATGAAAGAGCCCGCTGATTGATTCACGAAGGTACACAAATATGTTGCGTCGAACTAATGTCGGTGTATCGTATTGGGTACAATCTGCAAAATCGGATTACAGTTTGGTGCTACACAGCACCCGATCGACAAACTAAACTGAGTTAAGCCCGGTATTAGAAGCAAAGCCTCGTTTATTAATTCAAACTGAAGTTAACCCTCTGTGTTTCTCTTCGCGAACTCGAGGAAAACCACTGGGGTGTGACATTACAGTAGCGGGGCCACTACACGGTTAGATCAAAGTTAATCCGTGCAAACACAGCGTTCTCCATGATATCGGAAACGCGTGTACACGGAATAATTTAGCAGCATTCGATGCAATCGATTCTTTCTTATCCGCGGCAATGCCGTATCGCTCGGTCGCAGTCATGCTCCGTTACGATCGATTTTATGATTATTTTTTATTGGGTAAACATGCCCATGTATGCAACAATGTTACACCTATGTTTGTTCTGCCTATACACTTGTAATAATAGCTCCTTTAACGGATTACTTTGATGTGGCAAATGACGTCTATTTTATAGAATAAGATATAACGCTTCCTGTGTTTAAATATTTATTTTATGCATTTGTGTATCATAACTATGATTTTTAATATATGACTTATTATTTAGAAATCAGCAAAAAGTGAATTCCATTTGAAATGTAATTTTTTTAATTTTGAAACTTCTTCATAGTCAACTTAGAACCGCTATATTTATTGGGATTCTGCTTCGTATTCTGAACCGATTCTTTGTTCGTCGATCTATTGTCAGTCTATCGTTTTATCTTCATTTTTCTCGCACTCCCAGCGTACCAAAATTTTATTCAAATGATGGATGACGAATAAAAACAGCGTACTGTGATTTATACTCAACGTTTACTCGATCGAACCCATACACAGATCAGTTTTTCTGCGTTCCACGTGAAATATAGTTTCAGTTTCTAATTAAAATCGCAGCTCTTACTCAACGAATAACGAATAAAAGGTTATTCAACTTACAGTTGCCGTTTTGTTCGAAATTTTATTCGAATAAAAATTTTCCCTAAGCACGTACACGGAGAAACTTGTTTTCTTTCTCAGACTTATTGTGCATTGTAATATATTTTTTACTACAAACTGTGAACGTCGTCGTGTAAGAATAGGACCAGTGAATTTTGGAACAACCGAGCACAGTAGATTAGAATTAATTTAAACAAACGACGAGGTCGAAGAGGTCGAGTTGAGGGGTGATATCTTGTCGGCACACGGAAGTGAACAATAGAACGTAAATTGCGAAAGCTAATAGCAAGGCGAGAATTTCGACTCGGTCGTCCACTGCTTCTCACGTTCGTCCTTCCATGTCCGTGATTCCCGATCAAAACGTCCCAAACCACTGCTCGCTGGACGATTCGCGACCAATTCGTCGATCCCGACGTCCAACCTCTTCGCTGGTAGCTGCACGCTTCCGTCGCGACGCGCGCCGGGGGAATAGCTGGTAGCAATTTGAGAGGAACCTCGTTATCGAAAGTTCGTCGTCCAGGGGACCGCGAACGCCTCTGCTCGCTTCGCCAGCAGAGCAAGACGCCGGTCGCAAGGGTGCAGCCTTAACTACGTTGATTCGTTGCCATGTTTAAGGGTTGTGGTGCACGAGCGCTTCAGTTTACATTTTCCTATTAACGAGAGAACGAGACGAGAGACTTTTCAATGTAACCGTTATGTCGTGTAATAACTTTGTACAATTATGTTTGAACAGTGCACTTGAAATGAATGCATACACAAACCGACAGACAGAAAAATATTGTTAAACGGTAATTTGTAATTTGGTTTGTCTTCAAGCCAGAATCGCCTAAAAGGTATACAATTTCAAAGTTGCAATTTCGCTTGTACGGATAACGATGCGTTTCCTTAGCGTCGGTCATTTTTTCATGCCGGAGGAACGCGCGGAGGTCGTCGGAGGGGCGGCGTGCAGCGGACGAAGCGGTCCCCGGTGGAAAGAGAGTTTGCATAGCGGAAGTACCCTCGAATCGATTCATCGAAAACATCTAACCCTCCCGGAGCCCCGCTCGACGTGTCTCGTGGGAGGACCGACGAGAGGGTGGGTCGCCAGAGGGATGGGTTGCCGGGGATCCCGGACGCATCGCGAATAGAAAATACCCCGGTCTTACCAACTACCCCCACCCTTGTTCGTCCCTGTAGCCGTGACTCTCCCCCCTTGATTCGGTAGGCTGCATCGACTGCGTTCGCATCAGCCGCGGCACGCGGAAGAAAATAGGAAAAATGAAATTGCTCCGAGTACCCGCAACACTCCTCCGCCCCCTCGTCGCCCAGGCAAGCGTTGCGCTCGTGCCGCGGCGAGTATTGAATATTCAAAACTTTCCTCGCGGAAGAAACTTTCGCATCTTGCGCAACCTGGCGACGAGGAGGTTTAAGAAGGGGGTGGGTTTCGGCCCCCCCCCCGTTCTTGTGGACTTTCACGTGGTTCTGGCGCTCGACTGTGGCAGACAGATTTGATTTTATGAACGGTCCCCGGAGGAGGGGGAACGGTACGAGGAGGGATCGTCTGGAAAACGTGAATAATTGTTAGCTTCTGAATTCTTCTCGGTCGCGACTGGATACGCCGCGACGCTACGAAGAGATTCGGTTTGGGATGGGGCGAGCCTGCCGTCTGGTCCTCGCCGAGGCATTTCCCGCGAATTAACGTACCCCTTTCTGCTCTGAATCGCTCGTTTCGATGGTTAGCGAATAAATTACCGCCTCTAGTAAATGAAAAATGCCATCTCGAGCGCAGTCGACGCTCGGTAGGGAATAATTGAAACGTAGAATTTCAAATGGAAACTATACGAGGTTACATAATCCTTTAAATCCCAATCATTCCCAAATCTGTGTCCATCTCGAGCACCTTGGGGGAAGAATAATAAATGGGTGGTTCTGATATAAGCAGAGATTTCTCATTTAAAGTTAGAGAGTACTTAGTTCTTAGTTTGGACCAATGAACGACCAACGTCTGACGGTTCGCGATTTTTTCTTGCGAATAAAATATTTCATCCATGGACAGGGTCTGATTTAATATCGTTAATGCGTCCCTTTGAAATTGGAATAAATTTGCCCCCACAGTCTTACGCACGCAAACAGGTAGCGCGGGCTGGCAGAAAATTTGTCGGCGGTCACTCAGACATCAATTTCAGATTAAGACTTGGACCCTCGAGAGATCGTCCCCCCGTGGCTTCAGAAAATTTTCAATACTAATTCAATTGTCACACGCTACCCTTAGCCCCTCTCTATGCAGGCTTATTAATTAATGGAGAAAACTAGAGAGAGGAAGGCAGATCTCTGGCGCACGGAAATACGATTAAGTCTTTTTCACGCGGTCTGCAAGGGAAAGGTGTCCTCTCCTCCCTGTCCAACCCCTGCGGTATCGTCATCTAGCTTTTGATGCAATGTCGCCACCATCTTCGCCACTCGTCCGAGGTCTGAAGAGATTGATCTAATTACGGCGGCTGAAATGGAGTCAGAATACTGAAAGGAAGTGACTAGGTGGAACGTAGGTTGAAGCATAATGGCTGACCAAAGGGATGACAATGTTAATACCAGCGGTGACTTGAAACTAGGGCTAGTGGTCCTCATACTTTTCAGGTCATAGCTCAGAAGTTCCTTAAATGCACGTGTTGAATGTACAATTTTAAATACCTACTTTATTCTTTGTTGAAGTTTAATCACTGTTTTAAAGGCATGAAACATATAAAATTGTTAAAAATCCAATACACTGTATCGTTTGTTCTTTCTGAATTTAGACATTTATTTAAAACATTATAAAATAGAGAAACGAAATTGTTTGATTATTCAAAATGACAACTTTTTGTATTTTTACTATTTTTATGAAATAATATTTTTAACCCGCTTTGAAAGGTTCTCGTGCTTTACGAGAACGAGTACACGCGAACCAGAGTCCGAGTAAATCCAGAAATTGTTACATTTTAATCACGAAAGATGGCATGGGTACGTTCTCGCAGGACGGGTGATTCGATTAACACCGTGCACTTTGATCGCGAGCCTTCTCCATGGCGCATCTGCGATGCTGTTTAATGCGCAATCGACGCTCAGCTTTGAGGACGTTTCATGTGTCTCGAGTTTCAAAGTAAATCATGAATAAGATCCGTACTCTGCACCTTGCAGACGCGCCTCGACGCGCGAGCACAGTTCTCCGGTTACGATTCGCAGGCGAAAGGTCGTAAAGATTTATACGATGCGGAATTAAACTCGGATGAGTGGACAGAATTAAATTCCATGGAATCGGGGTCAATATAATGCCGGCTGTTTCCGTGGCGACATCCTGGCCCGTTATATTCAAAATATCAACTTTGGCTGCGATTCCATACCAAAGAATTAGGTCAATCCATAAGTTTGTATTTGGATTGCGTGTATCCAGTTTAATTTTAAATGTTTTACCACTGCAATTTCGATTATCACGCTTTGATCAAGTCGCTTAATTTTAATATTTCATCGAGTTCCGACCATATCGGATTTTACACGTTGACTGCCAGATCAAACCCCTCAAATCGTCCACGAAAGCGATACTTTGTATCCACAATTTATCTATCGTAGAACTTATATTTTATAGTTTCGTTAAAATTCAAGAGTCTCGTCTAGATTTATTTTCATCAGCAGAGACGTGTACCGTTTGGCTTTCATTCGACTGGGTTAATTTAAACGTGACATTCTGTGTAGTAAATAATTCCAAATCATGGAAAAAAGATGTCGAGGTGAAGTAGTGACGAAAACTTCGTAGGAAACGATACGAGGGCACCGGGCGTCGAAACAAAGTGCATCGATTCGCGGGGACGGGTTCAATAAAATCCAGCGGAACGAGTGCGCGCAGTTAATCAACTTCCGCTTCGACGAGATCGCTGGATACCGAAATACTCGTTTCGCGCGTATTTATAACAGGAGGCGGTGGCACAAAAGCCCATCGAGCGACGGAGACGCGTAGGGATTAGTTTACGCACGAACGGTCCCTTCGTCGCAGCTCCAAGGTTCCCACGGCGTTTCAACGCCCGGCGTCGCGACGCATCCGCAGGAATCCACGCGTTACGGCGCTGGAACCGTTTCCTGGTACCAAGCCGCGACCCTCCGAGGATGTTTGCTCGCATCCGTGGCTGCTTGTACCTACGGAATTCATACTTGACATCAAAGCAACGTCTGCTCGATGCATTATGTTAACGCTCACAAGCTCACGCAGCCGGGGCTTGTACACGCACGAGCCGCCTTCCTCTTCGTTCGCGTTTACCTAGGCGTACTCCAATCGGCGCGAACGGACCGACGCCGTTTCGTCTGTTGTCGCTTCGGGTATGAGCCGTAATTACTCAGCGTCGCAACGCCAACCTGAGCTTCTCTTCGTCGTCGCGCGTCTGAGCGGATCAGCAGCGAACGGATCTCCGACACCGACGGGGAACAATT
Source organism: Colletes latitarsis (assembly GCF_051014445.1). Classification (NCBI taxonomy): domain Eukaryota; kingdom Metazoa; phylum Arthropoda; class Insecta; order Hymenoptera; family Colletidae; genus Colletes; species Colletes latitarsis. Next base: position 16,756,713 of record NC_135139.1, on the reverse strand, counting down.
CCACTGTCATCCAAAATGATTTTTAACGCGTTTCGTGTCCATCCTTTCGAGGTTGCTTCGATTCTCACGCTTCTGTTCTTGAAAAACCTTCGTTGAAAACTGTAAGGTTTCACAAACGCTGGTCTTGGTACCTGACACTAAACTTGCTTATTTAATCTCTTGACATACGATTTACTTATTTCTTAAAACGACTGGGTTTATGATCACTTCGTTGCAATTTTTTAAATTGGGAAATTAATTTAAAAATTAGCCACTCGTCGTCAGGAAAACTCAAAATTCTAATTGAAGCAGAGGAACATTGCTAAATATTTTATAAGCAGCGCAGTTATGATTTTCGAATTTAAATATGTAGAAACGTGATCCCGTTCGGGTTACTTTTAATCGTATGTAAAACGAAATAATTCCGAATTCCGAAAATACGTGCAGCACTAAATAAAGTTTGGACACATTTTCATTGGGAAAATCTGTACAGTCCATTGATAATACTTTGAAAAATTCATAAATTGTAATCGTCGTTGATCCCAGCAACGGTTTCTTTCCCGGTTTTCGTATTAACCGGGACAGCGGGAATGATAACGAAAACAACAACCGGTCCGTTGATGACGATTTAATAAAACGGCGCTGGCTCGAACGCGAGCTCTATATAGGAAACGAATTATCACGAGTAACATTTAAAGCATTACTAATACACGAAACGTTTAATCGAGCTCGCGAATTAAAATGAATCGGTCGAGAGGAAACTTTTCATCGTTTTGTGCTGCGAGAATTTTCCGAAAATCTCGATCGTTTCAAATGATTTGTAACAATCCGGATATTTCACGTAACACCGAGCGAATATTTGCGTCGCACGTGTAATAAATCAGACGGCTCACAAAACCTAAATCTAGATATTAAACTAAGTAATAATAAAACTTTGCATTTGTATAGAACTAAAAACCCCGTGAAATCTTCCTCTCACCCTACGCATCGCGTACAGAACAGTTTTGATTACATGCATAACATCAAACTAAGCTGAATTCTTCAAATGTTTTCTGATAACCAGAAATAGCTTTCAATTGTATAATGGTTTAAAACATTGGGAATTATGTTTTGAAAATAAATATTTATAATTTCTATTACCGTACCCTAATCGTTGCTTCTTGTCACATAAGGGTGGAATGTGTAGAGAATATTTTTGAAATTATGTAATCGAAGATTACACGCGTCGAGATTATTTAAAGTTCCGGAAGCGTCGATTAGAGCGCGAAGGGTGGGAGGTATTGCGCGCATAGTCAACTCGCAAATTGACTAACTCCTGACCCGACTGGTGAAATACGGTTGTCCGGATGAGCATGTAGCGGGGTTGCAACCTCCTTTCAACTCTCGAGCTCTTCGACCGTCACCCTCTCGCACCAGGTCTTCTCTGCTTTTCCGACGCGTTTCGTCTCGGCGGCAACCTTCTTGCCTGATTCACGGCAGTCGAGGCAGCTGGGCGCGAAATACGATAAACTCTCGCGAATCCCTCGCGAGTGACGACGTCGAAAAATATTTACTCCTCGAATGCCCGTCGGGCGTTCCTCTTACCTAAGCCTTTACCGAACCCCGACCCGCCCCCGCGCTCTTCTACGACGCGCCTCGGCAACGAACTCGTTTATCCGCGGGCCAAAGGTATTTACATAAATCAGCCATGCAATCTCTTTTTATATTTTGCGAAAGTATGGGCCGAATATACGAGACGGGCTGTACACGCGCCCCGTGTAACCCCTCCGAAACGCCTCGACTCTATGTGCACGCGTCCGTGGGGGTGTTTTCGGGACGGGCAGCTTTTTTGTCGGCAGTCTTGCGAGATAAGCGGGTCACTGGGAGAATGCTTTCGTTCTTTTTTTCTCCGTCTCGTCTCCTCTTCTTCCTTTTTTTTTTTTATATCGCTGGAAACTCTTGGCCCGCACAGGGGTGAATACGAGATACAAGGCCCGCGACCCACCCGTCGGCTTTATACCCTCGCGGCGTATTACGCTTTTCTACCCGAAGCTTTATCTCCCGCGTAAAATAGCCGAATGAATTCGCCGTTCAATGAATTCGGCGTTACGACGACCTGTAATAAATAGCCGTTTCCGCCCTTCGGGATTCCTGGTTCCTCCGTGGCCCTTCGCGACGTCAGCCGCCCGTGTACGCGAAATTTTTTATACCCGACCCGCGGCGAGCAGGTCTCCGTACTTCTGGCTGGTGAATTTTTCAAAGGGCGAAAGAGGCTCTGCGGTTCGGTTACGTTCACCCTCGAGGATGCCTCCTTCGTGGATGTTGATGGCTTTTATGCTTTTGTAGCGCGCGGAATGCGATTCTGCCAGGAGTTACTTTACGACTGACGCGCCGCTTTGAAAAGCAACGCTCCGCGGGCGAGGGCGGGTCAGTTACGACCCGTCCTCCATCTTCAAACAGCCCCCAAAGTTTACAAAATTTTCTACCTTCTTTACAACGGTCTCTTCAACGGTTGACGTGTAATTTATTTTCGCTATTATATTCCTCTCGAAAGTAGCTTGTGTTACCAGCATTGCAATACACAAAAATATATTTCATTACTTGAACCAAATAAATAAAGTAAATTGATTTAAACACAAAGATATACAATCGTATGTATTGGAACCCGCCTATTATATTCGTACAAAGTGAAACTAAAGGAAGTATCGTAGGCTATTAGAAATCCTCTTCTTCCAGTGTTGCGTTCATAAAAATTCAAAAAATTGTTAATTAATTCTGGTAAATGGATCGACAGCGAAGAGCAAGTGAATGGAAGGACCCGAGACGGAGCAACAAATTATATAATTAAATAAGTAAGCGATTCGACTGTCGACAGGTAAACGTAACCTGGACGCGCTATTTCCCAACGATGCCGCGTCAAAGTCGAAACTGTTCCGCGATCAGGACCAGCCACGAGGGTTTTCACGTCGAATACGTTTGCGTATCGACGCAAGGGAGCGTTGGAAGAGGGCGGAGGGCCGCGGTACTTTCGGTTAATGAAATCGAGATCGAGCGTAATAGGGTGAATTTCGAGCCGGCTTTGATGTCGGGTCTAACCAAACGTAGCGTCGCGCGACTCGACCGCCCCCCGTCCCTCCGAATCGACGCCCGATGAAATATTAATTAATCGAGCAAAGACAAACGTAGGCGCGGACAGCGTCCGATTATTTTCGGTCTGGTTGCCGTCGAACCGGGTGCTAATTAATTAAACGTAGCCCGTGAGAACGCGAATTGTTTCCTTCCACGCTTTCCTCGACGCTCGAGGAAATCGAGCGTGCGACGCCCCGCCAGCGATTAATCGCGCCCTTCGCGCGAGCTTGTATCGTTACTGCGATCCTTCCCAGGGAAACCCTTGCCTCGCCGTGTCGATAAATTCCCTTCGTCTCGAGAAACGATGATCGCGCGCCGCCTGTCCGCCTAACCCCCGACGAAGCGCTGGTCGAGGATGTTCTTAGTTCCCTTCCGTCGAATTACTTTTTATTTCGGGCGAAAGGAGACGGGACTCGAAGGCAGCAGGTGCGAATGCTGGAGGGAAACGTGTATCGCGAGGATTGAATCCGTCGCGGCGCTGGGAATTATTAATATCGTTGAAGTTTTTCGTTGCAACCCCGGAGCGAAGCTGCGGTTTTGGCCATTCAACGTAACGCGAAGCCTTTGTAAATTCTATTCCAATAACAGAACATTTGAATACAGGGAGGTTCTACGGTAATGATTCGTAAAATGAACTCAGACGTGATTCGTAAGTTGAACGTTTCTATTTCTTCCGACAGACGAGTCCTGGATCGAGAGTACATCAATGACGTCAAAATTAAAGTAAATATATTTCATTGTGGTTTCAATAACTTTTACATTTTCCCATGAGAACGCTGATTTTTCCGCCAGAGCGTTTTGTTCCAGCGCCTTGCGTTCCCCGTCGTTTCGATACATTTTCTTTTCTCCTGTTCTCCGCGCGAGAGGCAAAGGAGGTTCGAAACTAGTCGTTGGAGAAAAAGCAGCGCGAAAAGCCAGTTTTCCGGGAAGATGGCGGCAAAGCGGCCATTGACAGGGCGATTTATATCTACCGACGAGCCAGGGTGGCGTGTGCCTGCACTTTCCAGCCCCTGACCGCAATTTACATTTCAAATTGTTTCGCGAGCGCGTTTAAAATTTTTAACAATACCTCCACCCCCTCCCCACACAGCAGACTCCTGTCAACGAATTTTGCGTTAAAGTTAAAACTCCGTCCGTTCCGTTAATTACGCATGTCAACGACTGTTAATTCGTTGGATAAAATGCAACGGGTTGATTGTAAATGGATAAACAATCGCGGCCGAAACTTTGCAATGCCCGTAGAAAATTATTTCAATGAAAATTCGTGTATTAAGCAATTGTTTTGCACCTGCAACGCGTAACGACTTGATATAATTACTTTATTTGAAACGCAAGGATTTACTGTTAATAATTTGTGCACGCTGTTTTTCATAAATACCTCGACATCGTCTCTATTGTTTTTCGTTCAATGATTCGTCGGGAAAATACGATTCATGCAGAGAAACCCGTCGAATGGGTGCAATCAGATTTCGTGAGCATTGTACGCTTTTCTGATTGTTAAGTTAATTCATATTTGACACTATTTCGTATTCTTTGATTGTTGGGGCACACTGAAATTTGTCAATTTATGATCGCGTACTTTTAATGACTCCCGCTACGCTTGCTGCGGCTTTGTATGAATTTCGTTTAATACCGTTTGTTATAATCGAACTCTTATTTTTCCTATTCTTTTATTTCCTTAGTTTAGTAATCTAAGAATATGAAAGGGAGATGGAACAACAAAAAAGGCAAAACATCAGCCATAATTGCGTTAATTTATCAGCAAATCAGTATCAAATAAAATATACTGGATTTTAGAAATTCTCTATTTCTAATAGAGACGATATTAATCCTTTTCTTAGTGTTGCGTTTAAGATAACGTATTATTAACGAAACAAGAATGGTTCCATAGTATCCTTGACGCGGAAATAAGATGGAGCATTGGGCATTAACAAACGTCTCGATCGAATTCGGGAACTCGGGACGGCGGGCACCGGATCATTTCCGATTTCTGCAGCCGTTTCAGAGACGTGGCGTTTCGGAATCGTCTTAAGTGTCCGATAAGCAGCTAGTTATTATCCGAGCCGGTTTGCACATCCGGTTGCCGAACCGTTGCAGACGAGGGCCGATTGCACAAATCCGGATTATCCTCCGCCTGTGCGGATAATGTTGAAGATCGTTCTCGAGCTGATGCCGTTCAGACGAAATTTATGCATACTGCTTTGCTCGTCGTATCTTGACCGAGCCGCGGAACAATTGGTAAGACCGGAAGTCCGCCAGCAAAATACAAGAAAATGTACGAAAATGCCATTCATCGTGCTCGTCACAGAAATAATATATGTCTACATCACAATTATCGTGTAATTGTAAAAGTGATTAAATTACGACAAAAGTGATGATAACTTGTACAACTCATGACTATCAAAAACGCGTCAAATTCGTCGAAATTGGGATCACCGTTCTGAATCAGGTTTTGTTCGTTAAATTATCGAATCACAAGGCATTATGGAACGAGTGTCAGGTTGTTTTAATTCCAGCTTATTGAATATTTGGTTTAATCGGAAGATCATTTCAGCGTGAAAATAATATTGCCCATGCATCGATGACATCACGACAAACAGCTATTTAATTCAATTTATTGGGAACATTTCTGTTTTACGTTGATGCACTTTATGCGTGAGATTTTTACGCAAAAGGGATTATCGACTAACCGCTGGAGCAGCGGAATATTTATTACTGGGATCGAGGATAAAGGTCTTAAAAAGTATGTCAATCTATCGAGTAAATCATTACCGTGCTCTCCTGAATAATTGGCTAGCCAATTGGCATCAGTCTTCATTTTATTTAAATTCCTACGAAGTTTATCTAATAATAATTCATCAGAAGTGTTTAGAAAATTCAAGAATATGCTTTCCTATTGAAGAAATCTATTCTTCTTATCCGAGGAGAATCTTTCGGAGAATTATTGAAGATCTTTTGGAGAATCATGTAATCTGTTTCCTTTTCTATTACAACCTTATTATTTCCAACCTTCTACTTCTTGTGTTTCCTACGAAGATTAATATTTAAGGCGTATTTAAAAAGTAGAGCGGTTCTTGGTTTGAGAGACACTGTCACGGAGTAATCAAATGCAATTCGGACTCCGTTCCACTTATTAACTGCGGAACGTGGAATGGTTGCGACGAGGGCGGGGGGAGGTTAAAAAATGAAAAGACACGAGTCGCGAGGAACGTAACTTAGCAGAGCATTATGAGATACTAAATTCCCGGTTACTTTATCTCGGAGGTAGCTGGTCTCTTTAAAGAATGTTTACGATAACGGGACGAGGCTTTGTTTCCGCATTTCCGACATTACCTCGGAATTACTCCGCCGCCGTGGCCAGATTCTCATCTTGCCTTTGTCCTCGTTTCGCTATCTTAAAGTGTATTTAAAACAATACCGAGCAATCGGCGGATGTTTCGCTGCGAAGGCAGAACCGACGGGGAACGCTTCTGAAAGTATATCGTCCGAAATTGAATCGTAAAAACGACGACGGGGCCGGGGGAGGAGAGACGTTTTAGACCCGCGCGACAAAACCGCAGCGTGAAATGACGAGAACAATGAAAGAATGAAATCCCTCTGCGGGGTAATTAGCGTGAGAAGCATTAAGGAGACACGAGGCAATTTCGACCGGCCATTTTTCACGGTAATCTGCAGCATTTGCGCCCGAGCCGCTGGGACCGGTGTCTTCATTTCGCTTCGGTGCAACCGTGGAAACGGTGGAACGACGGGCAGCCCTTCGACGAGGAGAAAAAAGTCGTCTGGGAAATATTCGTAGGAGCTGGCTGACGAATTTCATTTCGTTAATTGGATAAAGAGACGTTGACCGAGTAATGAAAAAGGAGCAGACGTTCGAGAGTTTTGATACGTATAGCATCCAACGAGATTATTGAAATATATTGGGTGTCCTGGCAGAAACAGGCCACCTTAATCTCTAAGCTATTTCAAATAATGAAGGATCCTGAAAGGAATAATCAAGTCGTTTTCTTTAAAGATATAGTTTATTTAAAATGTACAGCTACTTCCACTCGTATTCGTACACTATAATGGTGATTCACTTAATTGATAATTTCTTCGTGCAAAATATAATAGTCTCTTAATATTCTGGAAGATGTAACACCGTGGCTCACAAACAGAAACACGATAATGTTAACCTCAACAAACGAATGTTCTCATTATTTACATATTTGATAATTCATGTTCCCGGTGAAATAGTATTTCGGTATTGATGGGTTCAGAGGTAATTGAATTTGAAAATTTGTCAGGCACGCGTACGATTGGATACGATTTATCCAACGCGTCTGATCATTATTCGTTGTTTCTACTTGCATCGTTTCCATCGCGTACAAAATACACGTTTGAAGCCTCGAACGAAAAAGTTTTATTTCATCTTTTCGATTTGTTTTTTCATGCAAAACCGCCCCCTTCTCGATGATGTCGTCGATAACTACCCCGCACATTAGAGAATTTCTTTTAAAAATCAAAACGAATTGAATGTTAGTTTACCCTGGAGATTACAGTTTAATTATACGAGTCATACAATATTTCTCCGTCGAATTCCTCGGATGTTTTTCGTCGAGTTATTTATCCCGTTCGCGCGGAACCGAACGCATCGATAAGCAAAGCGCTCATCCGACAACTACCCCGGCCCTCTGACAATTCGACAACACCCGGGCGGAACGAGCGTCGACGATTCGTCGCCGTTAGGAAAAACTTTTCGCGGATTTGTCCCCATCCCGTAAAGGCAGAGTGGCCGTCCCGTCCATGTTTCGGTACGATGATTATGTACCACGGACGTTTGGCTCTTGAAGCTCTCCGAGCAGCAGGATCCATTCCACTTTCGCGTGCACGCACAGTGGGTCTGCATTATTGCGGCTTATCCGGTATTACGCTTATGTGACGCCGGTAACATCGCAGCCTTAAGCGCGCACGGTGTATCGAACACGGAATTACCCCATGAATCCTCCTACCCCCGTGGAAACTCTGCTCACAATGCTCGAGGGTTTCCTGTGAGCCAGTCGCAGTTGCCCCGTATCCAAAGCAACCCGGCTGATAAACATTTTTTCGTCGTATACTTCGAGACTCTTCCTTGCTCGGTTAATACCCTTCGTGTATAGGGTAGCCCGCGGAACTGGGGTCGTTCGTATCCTCGAAACCGTTCGAGATATGAGAAAAAGATACCAGGCAGAGTCGAATGGTTTTAGACGTATTAAACATCCCTGCCGCCGGTAACCGTAACTCCTGAATATAAATTATATCGTGCTACTAAAGAATCAACCCCAATACTATTTACTTTTTTCCCGAAACTAAAAACTATTCTATGACTCGTGAGATTCGTAGGACAGAAAAGGAAAGGAATGAGGACTCATCAGTAAAGCTTTCTAGCAGGCCTTGCCTTAGACGTCTGAGATATTGGGAAGTCGTTCGAGGAGTGTACATACAGGGTGTTCGGCCACCCCTGGGAAAAATTTTAATGGGGGATTCTAGAGGCCAAAATAAGACGAAAATCAAGAATACCAATTTGTTGATGAAGGCTTCGTTAAACAGTTATTAACGTTTAAAGTTCCGACCGTACTGAATTTTTTTTCTCGAAAATGCGCAAGATTTCGGGGGCATGTCTATTCACCAAAAATTATTGTAATTGACCCCCGCAACCGAAAATAATTTTTTTACAACGATTTGAAATTTTTTAATTTTGTCGAAAAATTTAAGCACCCCCCTGTCGATTTTTCTTGAAAATTCGTTTTCCATTTTTAGTATTTTTGTTTGACGTCCTACAGAAAAGTTGTCTTATACTTTTCTGTAAGTACCCATGAGCTCTAATTCAGAAAAAAGTTTCATTGAAATATATTCACAATTGTAGGAGTTATGGCTATTTGAAAATTGGGCCATTTTTATGGGGTTTTACTCATTTTGCGGGATCAAGGACCAACTTTTCGAATATTTTTGCGATTTGTACATATTCTCCACCAAAATACGCGTAATTTGCTTTTTTAAACATTAAAATCGTCCAATCCATTCAGAAGTTATGACGTTTTAAAGATTCGCATGAAATTTCAGTGAAACATATCAATGGTATGGTCAGACATTATATTTTCAGTAAGGTATTTTTTTCTCGAAAATGCGTAGGATTTCGGGGGTGTGTGTAATGACCAAACATGATTGTAATTGACCCCCGCAACCGAAAATAATTTTTCCAAAACGATTTGAAATTTTTGAATTTAATTGTTAATAACTTTTTAACGAAGCCTCCATCAACAAATTGATTTTCTTGATTTTCGTCCTATTTTGGCCTCTAGAATCTCCTATTAAAATTTTTCCCAGGGGTGGCCGAACATCCTGTATAGCAACCGAGGAATCGGTCAAGCGCTTGTGAGAACGCGACCCCCTCTGGTGGCGAGCATGGGAGGCAACACCACGAGAATAATAACACTTTTATTTTATTATCCATTAATGAAACGAAAAATTTGCAACACCATTTTGAAAAGAAAATCAAGACGTGGAAGCGTGAACGTTTAACGTGTAAACAATGTTTTTCATTCATTATCAAGCTTCCCCAGATAATTTCATCGATCGTTTCGTGAGAATCACCCACCGCGCGTTCTCTCCATTGTTATTCCTATGGTTCGTCGCGATAAATTCACGTTTTAATCGCTCGCCGCCTCGCAGGGCGTACGAGAGGTCTGGTTTGCGCGCAAATTTACGCCAAGCCGAGGGTAAATAAGAAACGGAGCCGTTTAAATGGAACCGTCTATCGCGTTTTTGCATTTCGTGGGTCGGTCCCGCGTCTTTCTATTCCATTACGTAAATTACATCTCGTCGATTTGCCCGTGATTCTAACATTTGTCCCCCCTCCAGAGGACGCATCTAATTTCTTTGTTTCTCACCCCCTGCAACGCGATTATCCGTCGCGTCGGTAAATACCTTTATTTTGGTATTCAAAAGAACAGCGTTCAACGTGAAATATAATTTCATTCTATAATTTAAATTGCAATTTTTATTCAACGAAGCATGGATAAACGTTTATTTATCTTTCATTATCTATTTGACATTTTTATCTGAACGTTCCCTGTCTCTGAGTGCCATAGTACAACGCACCTAATTAATGTGTTTCATCCTCGTCTTCTTCGTACGACGATTAATTTCCGAGAGAATTATTCAGGAAATTATTCAGATAGTCGGTGGAAGCAAAAACGAATAAATCATAGAGCTGCGGCTATATTTGTGGGTGGGAGGCATCAATTACTACACGCTCTCTGCAATTACGTCCACATAAAATGGTGGAAAACGACGTGCTTTCGTCGAAGATATGCATTTTTCAGTAATAATTTAGGGAGAAGGAAGTGGGACTGCATAATCTTTTAGTACGAAAAAGAACCATTTTTCGAAAGAGCATTGTCCTTAACTCCTGTCGCGTTTCGAAGGATGTCGAACAGGATCGTCGACGGACAGGTCTGACGACGATATTCTGATATTCTGCAGATAGCCGCCATTAAGGAATTCCGATGTTCGTGGTAAGAGGCACGCACGAAATTCGTTCATTCGGTCTACGGTGTCAGGCGGGGTCAGTCGAAGACGCGCTGTCGATGAGTTCATTAGAACCGATCGCTTTGAAGGGTGATCCTGGGAAACCCCTTGGAATCTTGGAAATGTTTCACGCCTCCTATTACGTACTATTCAGCAAGCTGTGGGTAGAATTCGAAAGGGAGAGGCGGGACCAAGAAATTGAACGCGTTAATCGTTTGTGAATAATCGATCAGTGCCGGATGCTGAATCTATTCTAACGTATAGACAAATAAAGGCAATCCAAGTTTAGTGTCTGGAATTGTCATTTATAATAAGATGTTATTCCAACGTGTTTTGTACTCGAGACACAAGTGATTTACGATTTGAAAACGAACAAGTGTTCATTATTTTTGATAGTATGAATAAATATTGTACCGCAGGTTCGAATTATCTGTTTTGTTTTTGGTATAATCCGCTACCGAGTATGGTGAGTTCATTATATCGCTTTCGTCGACTGCACTCTTGTTTTCCGTGGGCGAAACGAAATTAATAACTAGCAGCTCCGACGCAACATCATTACGGTTATCGTAACTGCAGTCGTTGTAAGAAAGCTCGTCGAAATACGCGAAACAGGTGTACCTCTATATTCTCCAGTCGACACGGAATTAATAACTACAAGCTTCGATCCGATCCCATTACGGTTGTCGTAATTGAAGTTCCTGTAAGGGAGCTGAGACAATACCACCGGTTGAGTTTCGAACGACAGTGGAAGATTCGAGGATGGTTTTATGAATTAATATCAACTTCTGCGGCTCAAAATTGTGCGCCGCGTTGTTTTCTGACGTGAAAATGCGCCTGTGATCCTCGAAGATAATTTTAATGCGCTCTCACACAATAGACAGCAATGGATAAACCCTGACGTCATAGACGACCAAATCAAGGGAACAGGCAGGATGGGAAATAGCAACGATATTGTTTTAGACCAAAAACTGCTGTACATTGATGGACATGTGGTCTGCGGCATTGTCATGGCGTATCATTCGGTTCTCAGTGGTCCACAATTCGGAACGCCTGTGCCTCGTATCGGCCCGTAAGCGCTTCAGCGCGTCAATACAATAGTATTATAATGATAATAATGCCCCTGTATTGTAGCAAGCTTGAGTATATCAAGGAATTAGTACACGAGTGAAAAGAAGGGACCGATACTATGCTTATTCTAACGAAATAATTATATAAACAAAACAATATTTGATACAAAGATCGCGGTAGAATCGACTATCAGATAAAATTTATTTTCCATTCCTTGAAACAAAATCGCGACACCTACGCGTAGCAATCCTCATAGTCAAAACATAAACTGGTTGGAAGTCTAGGATGCCAAACAACAACGTTAACATCGATCGATCGAGTCGAGCAAACAACGCGTCGAAGTTCCTGGATCGACGAGCGTGCAAAGCGTAAACGCAATCACGCACCCGACGCTCGTTAATCAGGAAAAATGTACGAGTTTAATTTCATATCGCGATCGGCCTCTACCGAGCCTGCATCCTGCCGGTTAACGACATAATCTCGTTAAATAACGACGTGATCCGGCTGCGAATTCGACTCGGATCGGAGAGTCGGAGAGTACTGCTGATTACGAACTTACTACCAGCATTCTAACAACATCCGCGCCTCCACCCCGTAGATGTAATTCACCCTACCGAACGCCGCCATTTTCCCTCGTCTCCCCGTACCTTCTATGCTCCTTGAATAGCTCACAATAGCTGCGCCGCTATCAATGCAAATATGGGCGACTCGAATTCGGAGCCACGAAGTTGTAACTTTGTTATTGTAAAATTTTTAGACAAGTTTTAGAGTTCAGAGAGTACGCAAATGAAATTTTTAAAATAATATTTGCTTTATATTATTAATTGAAATCAACATATAATTGCTCGTGATCGAATAACTAACGTTTTCAGAATAAATGTTTTGACTCGATCAGTCTTTTTTGATGTTGAATTATCTTGTTTCAAGTCTCTTTGTTTTTCTTCTTAATGTTTGGGAGAGATGTTTGACGTATTAAACAATGAATGCACGAATACATAAACGTAGAAGAAATTGAGTCCCAGGCCACAAGTAACAAATGTAATTAAATAGTGAAAATTACAGCCACAAGTGTAGCTTCAAATGTAAAGCCATTTGTACGAAAATGTTGACACAGCTTATCATTGCAATCGGTGTGTCATTTCCAAGTAGACTTAAGTAATAACGGATTAGGAAATTTTTCAAGTATCTTTAGAAGTAAATAATCTGTCATTGCGATTTTAAAGAATCATCGAGTAATATATTTTCGCAGAAATGATGAAACATATTCATAGCAGCTACGTCGTGTCACAGTGCTTATCGCGCGCCTCTTTACGATTCGTGCGAATATGAACCGCCCAAATCGCGAAAGTATACTTGCCATCTTATCTCTGCGATCTTTAATTAGCTTAGTGCGTATCAACAATCGAAACGAGACGTTATCGACTAGTCGAATATTAGGCTAGAAAGAGACGAGCGACTTTTGCCGTTGCGATATCGCAGCGATTCTATGCTTTTCCTTATTTTGCAGTGAAAACAACGAAGACAGACAATAACTTTTATCGTTGCAGAGTCGCAAAGTTGTCTTCGTTGTTTTAATTGCAAAACGAGGAAAAACATAAAATCGATGCAATATCGCGAGAGCCTTAATCGACACGCCAGAAAGTCGTGATACTGCAAAGGTCGGAAACAATTAAGAGGAGGAGTTTGCCTTTCGAGAAATAACCTATCCGCGCTCAACTCCACGCATACACAGACAGGCACACGTACAATTTCGCCATGTTGTTCTCGATGCATGATGTCATTTGAATCTTAGTATACTTTGAAAGCATGAAATAACTCGAAAGAAATTCCTGTAAATCGAAGGAATTTTAAGGTGTGCAAGGTATTTAAAGTCGATATGTTCAAGAAATGAATAAAATTTGTTTTGATGTATTCAGTTACCCAAATCAAGCAAACTTGTTTTATTAAATCAAACGAAATTATTGATTCTTAAAATTGTTTGAAAAAATGCAAGAAACTCTGCTTAATTAACATTCAGGTCAAACTTAAACTTGTAGTTCGTTTAATTCAAGAGGATTTTGTATAATTTTTCTATCAACACGAATAATAATTTCAAAAGTAATATTCCGTACGAAACGATGTAAATACGGTGCGACTCCGTTTCGAGAAATAAAAAATTAGATCTTCAGAAGGAAAACGTAAAAGTCGAGAATCGCAGTGGCGATAATAAAAAGTTGCAGGGTAAAAAGGAAAGCAAAGAATTCGGAACAAAGTATCGACACTGCAAGCAGAATATGGATATCACTTTATACGGTTCCGTTTATGTTGCTAAGTACAGCACGCACGCAAGATTTATGGAACGAGAGACGATTTTGCGTGCAGCTTATCGCAACGACAGTAGTTTTTCACAATAATATCTACGAAACGTACCTTCTCTGTACCTAACCCCGTAAACGGTGCCACTCGACCGACGCACAAAAAAAAAAAGAAGGAAGCACACAGTCGCCCCTTGTTTCCACTTCGTCGACCCTTCAATCTTGGAAGAGGCAGAAAATGAAAACACGGAAACCAGGAACGAGAACGACGAGCACGAAAAGAAGGGGGCACAGAGGGAGGAGTTTCATACGAGACAAACGATACTTTTCACGGCGCGGAATAAAATGAGCCGTTGAGCGAAGCAGTCGGGACGACGATCAGGGACGCAAGAAAAAGAGACCTCTCTATCTTTTTACTATCGTTTGCGTAAAAACTATCTACGACCGATTTCCTCCAACGACCACCTTCTCCCTCCCATCCCGCTAGGTGGAATAAATCGAGCACTTAGCACTGGACTCTTAAAATCCTCGAATGACCGAATCACGAGCCATCGTGTTAAAGGCTGGGGAGGGCGAAGGCTCTTACGTTTTCCATAATTATCTTCGGATCGCGATTTTGAAAAACAATTTGCAGAATGATAGTTTCGTGTGAACAAGAAAGAACATAATAACTTGTTTGATTAGTAACTCACATTTACACAGAATCAGTTTTGTAAAATGATACTGTGCAAAATTTATTCTTATCATATATATATTTTAGCTTACTTGGAATTCGATGTAATCTTAATCTTAATCTGTCGATAAAATATATTTTATTCTTCTACACCGTGCTTCTGTTAAACACTTACAGTACCGTTCTTCCGGTTAGAGACACAATTTTCTCGCAGATATGAAATTAAGCCTTTAAGTTCTTTTGACTTCGTGTCTACAGATATCTTCCTCGTAATTTTTCGTTTTCATCGGTACAAATATTCCAGAATAAACCACAATCTTTCAGATCCATTCACAAAATTGTCAAGCAATAGTTTTACACGGACCCATCGTTTATCGATCGCCTCTAATTAGTCCACAATTCCTTTGTTTACTTTCCTGTCCATCCAAGCCACACCAAAAACTCATAACCCATCGATACAATCTTACTCTGATATTTGAATGCATTTATAGCGAAATAAGCATAATATTTTAAAAACATTTTACGTGGGAGAAACAGCATATTTTACAGATTTTCTGACTGTTGGGCTTAAATAGCCCTCCCCCTTTAGTCTTTCTCGGGTTAAACCCGGTAAGCGGATCAGCCCCGGCCGTAGCTACTTTTAAGTGTCGCCTTGTGCCCGACGATTTCACCCGCCGTCGACGACAACTTGCGACGACGACGGAACCCGGCCCGTCGGCTGCAGGCGTCGCGGGAAACGCCACGACGTCTCACGGATTAACTCATTCGAGGGTTACGAGGCCGCGATTATGTGCCACCTGCCACGATTGCGGACGCTCGAGAGCATTAGTCTGTAATTATACGCGGCTTCGCGTGAAACAGGTAGCATTATGCCGTCGTAAATGGGAGACGGAGTATGTTGTTCCCGCAGCTAATTGGAGTCCTTATTGCAGCTTAAGACGAGCGTCGGCTAACGGCCGGGCGGCGGTGAATTATTTTTACTGTGTTCCCGGCATCGAGATTCCGTTAATTAACGTCGCGAATCGCTCGTGTACGGAGGACAACATTTCTGAAAGATTAATCCTTGGTCGAGACTCGAAATAAAATTAATTTTATACGCCCTTGGTAATTTATTATACGCTCGGGCGTAAATTTAGCGCGTAATGGTACCTCGAGCTCCAGTGTCCGCAACATCGTTAAAAACGCACGAAAATTTACTATACATCTGATTTGAGCTCATTATTTAGATGTATAATGACGAAGAAGATCAAAATCGTTTGGTAGATATTTTTTATTATAACATGCTTCTATAAATTCGTATACACTTTGGTCTTTTAAGTCGCAAACATTTACTTGATTTTGTGCATCAAAGAACAGACGAGTTAAATTGAATTTGGAATGTATTGTTGTAACGTGTTACCTAAATAATTGAAATGATTTAGCATTATTATAACTTGAAGATTCGCAAGGAAACAGTATACCAAAGTAATCCACGTGTCTGTTACGACCAAAATTTAATTCGAATTTCCCAATACTAACATCAAAAGTGTTTACTTTCGCTAAGCAATTGAGTTTCATATATTACAAACTCTTTAAAAATAATAATCAAGATCTTACTGTTTTATCAAACGTATAAACAAGATACTTTACTCCATGACACGTCAATAAACATTTTTCGCAGACACGAATGTAACTAATACATCAATAATGTTGCGGAATGCTGTAGAAAAATTTAGCCTTGAGAATAAGTGCACAATATCGGATGATTACTGTATCTGTACGTACTATGTCCACTTACGTATGTAGATGATCTTATGAAACGCGAGTGGGAATGGTGGTGGAATCGAGCGTTTCGAAACCTTTTTCAAAACTTTCAATTACCAGAGATTATCAAATTTAACTATTTACATTGTGGAAGGTTTAAAATGTTCACATCAAAGTGTACTTCTAAAAATAAATAAAATTTGTGTTTCAACGAGATACATTTAATAATAATAAATAATATAGTAATAAAATATTCCTGGCCATTATTTCCGGTCCAATTAATAACGAAACTCGGGCTGTAGTATAGAATATTTTTTATATCTTTCAGTTTCAAAACTAGCCTACAATTCCTCGATTATCAAGAAACGTTTGAAAAGCCCACCAAAATACAGGGATGGTATTTCATTAGAAATTTCTTCGTAGAACGTTCTCACTCATCACACCTGTTGAGACTCGAAAGAATCGCAAAAATGTTTCAAACACTAGAGAAACAAAGTTCAATAGGATGCTCTCGAGACGTTTCGTATGCTCGTACTCCATTTTGTCACGTATCTGGGACTTATCAATAACGATACCACTTGGTTGACGCGGTACCCTTAGAAATTTTTCCGTTCGTCGCGACGGCGGTATTGTTATCTGGGGACGTGACTTCGCGGGCAGACGATAACGCGAAAAGAGTCCACTTACGGCCTTCCCGCGTTTTTCTCCTGCGGAAAACGCGCGCCAAGAAAAAAACGCTCGAGGAACGTGATCGCGTCGCGTGGTTAGTCCACCGGGCGAGCAGCGACATTTAATAATGT
Organism: Colletes latitarsis; assembly: GCF_051014445.1. Lineage (NCBI taxonomy): Eukaryota > Metazoa > Arthropoda > Insecta > Hymenoptera > Colletidae > Colletes > Colletes latitarsis. Next base: position 16,739,503 of record NC_135139.1, on the reverse strand, counting down.
AGAGTAGCGGGCTAGACGCTGGGTACACACCGGGATTGGTACACACCGCTTTCGGGCGTCTTCAATATCTGAGCAGCTCAAGGACCGCATTGTCTAGGGCGGCGGCCCAACCTCGAGCTTTATGACTCTGTCCCGGTCGCTCTGCCTCTGTCTATCTTTCTCTCCAACCAGCCCCGACAACGACTACGATGACGAGCATTATGCCGCGGATAATGGTCCAACGGGTCGCCATTCACTTCGTCGGTACACGTGCAAAGAAACCGTACTTGACAAACACCCCCGGTGGATCCTGATTGAATTATGTCTCCCCTCGGCACGGGGAGAACTTCCGTCTTTCAGCGGGACGAGGAGACACGGACGCGTGGTCAGAGGGAGTTTTTCGAAAATTGCGTCGCCGAGAACGTGAGGGCCTTCGATTGAAATGTAAATACCCAGCCGACGGCGGAGAAAGATCGGCTAACTTTTTTGGTCCTTCCGGCCGGCGACTCCATTGTCCTCTGTCCCGTGCCCGCGAAGTTCCTTCGGGCCGCGAGACGGACAGCTAATTTCGCCGCGAGTCTGCCCGGCTAATTTGTTCGCGAAGAACCGCGAAAAGACCGAAGGAACGCCGGGGCGCGCGGCGTGTTCCCCTCGGCGTCGTCAACGCGCTCGGGGCACGCAGGAGGCGCCAGTCGAGAGACCGTCGACGCGAAGTCCTATTCCAATTCCAGCAAGTTAATTGGAATTGTTTGCCGCAGACACGGCGAACCCTAGCGCCGCTCCCGAGCCCTGTTTCTCCATCAGCAGCTTCCTCTTACTACGACCTGTCGCTGTCGCATGGCTCGCGAATTAATTCCGTACGCGCGTACTCTGCGGTATTTGACAAAAATTATTTCTCCTCTCGGCAGCCTTTGGTTTTTTTTATCCGTTCGCTCTGTGATCCACCAAAATATTTCCACCAATTGTAGGGATACAAAAAAATGTTGTATATGCTATTTGAATGGTTTGAAAAAATCATTGCATTGCAAAAAATATTGTTTTTCTAATCGATGTTTTTTTGCGTATAATTGTATAATTTTTTTTTATTGCATCGTATAGCTGGTGTAAAAATATGTTCAGATATGTACATTACATGACGTTGAAATGATTTTTGAGTTGAAAAAGACCTTGGACCGTAAATGTCTGGTGCGGTATCTCGAGTGATCGAATAATTGATCCTTGTTTTATAAAAATTATATATTTTAGAAATTTTCTTTTCGTATCTTGAGGTTCGATGACAAACCACAAACTGCGCAGAGTTAAATGACGAATCGATAAAATTTTCCTTTTCTACGTAATTCAATCACGATCACAGTTCAAATTCAGTAATGAATATCAATTTTCCATTCTGTGCAGTCATACGATACATAATACAAAAGTGTTGCAGGGATGATAAAATTTTATATCGATACATCTTAATAATCTTATCGTATCGATCAAATTGAAAACCGCACTATAAATGTGGAACGGAACAGTATGTCGGTATCAGTTGTCATTCAAATAACGCTGCAGAAGCCTCCGTAATTTGCAAGGTGAGTATCGCACCAACTTAAGAAGTATTCACACAGATACGTTTCGAACAGAACTTTGTTCTAACATAAATTCATTGTTTAAACCATTCTATTCCAGAATAATAACTTGAAATATAAACTGCTTGTTTAGCAAAGAATACATACAAATACTTTCAGTCAGTGAATTTATAAAGGCCAACAATTGTTTCTGTTTGATTATTATGTTCTTATTTCTATTCGTTCGCCTTATTCATTGACATTCAATTTATTTCCAGATGAAATTCGCTTTGTCGTTGTTGGTCGTTCTGGCCGTGGCCAGTCCTCTCTACGCCTTTAAATTACCGAGCTCAGGATCGGGTGCTCTCGCGAAAGAATTTCAGGACATTTTGGACCTGATACCAGACAAGAAGGTTTTACACCTCATAAGAGTATACTACACCTGGGACAAGGAATTCCAGGCGGCCATGAAGATCGTGAAGGGCGAGGAATCGAAAGAGTACATCAGAGAAGTGGAACTAAATTCCAAATTTAGCGAACTGATACTCTACATCCAGAATGCTGGCGTTGATATCTATTATTTAATGAACATTATAAACGAATCCCTCGACCTCGAGCCTGTGGTTCCTTTTTCACTATTCCGTAAGAAAACTGGTGGAATTAAAGGATTCATTAAGGATTTGGCCGATCTATTGCCACTCAAAGAGATAGAGGAATTGGTGGAAGACAAAAGAAAGAATTCCCCAGTATTTATCGATTACGTGAACGAAGTAATCTCCTCGAAATATCACAAACTCTACGACTACATGCTATCGAACGAACACAAGACAAATATGATGCAGCAAGCTGAAGAAGCTGGTATCGATGGTACCATTTTCAACGCATATTACTTCTACTTCCTTATGGGCGTTCCTTTTCTTAAGTAAAGTTCAACTGTGTGGATTTTTTGTTAAATGATAGTTATTGATATTCTCAAGTTTAATGTGCTTGTTGTATTAGTACTAAATGCAATAAACACGTAATTGAGCAGTAAATATTTTCTTCCTCTGCTTTCTCCTCAATACATCCACCCTTAACAATCAACATTCTGACAAATTTTAACGAAGATAAAATGAATTCACGTCAAAATAAAGGAATTCAGTAAATTGAAAAGTGTTATTACAATTATGAAAAATTACAAAATATGTATTACAAAAGAAATACTTATATTGTTTAGAAGTTGATATTAAATTATTAATAATAACGTATCAAATTTAAAATTATAATAGTTCCTTCGTATAATAACACTGTAGAATTGTAAATTGTACCCTATATAAAAATATTGGTTCCTCAAATGCAGATTTAACCGTTTCATTAAATTTTGTGGCGCTTCGTCGAAAAGTGTATATATGTATAGCAATCGAGGGGTCGGTCGAGCGCTTGTGAGAGCGCGGCCCCTCTAGTGGCGAGCACGGGAGGCGACGCCACAAATATGTGTCCAAAAGTTTTATAAAGACTACAAAAGTAGTTTATTAATTGACATGATTATTTCACTACATTTTAAATATATTTCCAATTTTAAATTCACATAAATCGATTGATAAAAACGAAATAGTTACGTGGAATTTTACTGATAATATATTACTCACCTGCTCACGCATGTCACAACATCTAGTTTATCAGTAAGTGAAAAAATACTTCTTTTTTTTAAGAAAGTGTACTTATTTCCGTAATATTATATTTTATATTGAACCATATTAATTTTTTGCTTCCATATTTGAGTTCAACATAAATTGCCAATCAATAATACTTATGAGTTCTGTAATGTTAAGTGTGGAATTTGCAACTAAGGGGCTCTGTAAGTCTAAAATTAAATAAAGAGTCAAAGAATATTATGACGATCGAAAGCATTTCTTTCGCCAATATATCATACTATAATGCGATATAAAAAATTAATGGGCTATGCATGGATCATATAATTCAACATTCCATACCAGCGTTAAAATTCAAACGGATGTGACACAATCGCATTTCCTGTCTTGTTAATTGCTGGAAGCGGCGATAATGGTATTTGTATTATACATATATGTTATACGCTTTATCTAGTCCTTATTACTTTATCGTTTTATTACTTCAATGTAATTATTGTGCAAAAAGGGAGTTCTTCAACAATTTACAAAAGTGTTAATTGATGCCGTGTTGTAATGTTGTATTAGCGAATTCTGATAATTTTCTGTATATAACGCGCGGTGAAATCGGAACTAGGCATCAGTATTCGTCTAGTAACGGTTCTGGAAGCTCTCAGAACTTGTAAGGTAAGGCTAACAATTTATTTACATTAGTTCGAAACTATTTCGACTAGACTATAACTAATCGATCATAAATTGTTCCATAAATGTATCGTTAACGCGTTTCATTCTCTTCGTACGTCATTAATATGTACATAAATGAATTCGCGAAACAAGTAACTCGAATTTACCTTCACAAAATGTGTTGTTGCTCTTGTCAGTCAAATAGTTGACGTAAACTATCGTTACCGAATAGTGTCAGTACTGCTAAGTGTTACACTTCCCTCGACATTCTTCTTCATTGTTTGTCATTTTCTGATTGCAGATGATGAAATTCGCTTTGCTAGTGTTGGCCGCCCTGGCTTTGGCCAGTCCCCTGTATGCTCTCAAAGTACCTAGCACAGGCTCAGGTGCTCTTGCCAGGGACTTCCAGGCTTTCGTGAACTTGGTGCCACAGCAGAAGGTCCTAAAGATCCTCAAGGCGTACGCAGCGCAAGACAAGGAATTCCAGGAATTGATGAAACTCGTGGACTCTGAGGAAACAAAACTGTTTCTCAAAGACATCGCGGCTGCTTCCGAATTCAAGGAATTGGTAGAGTACGTGCAGAACGCTGGTCTTGACATCAAGCTGATCATGAAGAAAATCCAATTGGCCCTCAACATCCAGTCTGTCGCTCCTCAAGCTGCCCACGTCAAAATTACCGGTGGAATTAGGGGTGTAGTTAAAGATATTGTGGATGTACTACCCGTGTTAAAGTTGCGGCACTTGTACGCATCTAAAAGAAAGAGCTCCCAGGTGTTTGCCAGCTTCATCAAGGAAGTAAGATCTGAGAAGTACTGGAAATACTACTCTAGCGTTCAGTCGAACGAGCACTTGTTAAACTTCATAGCAGAAGCTGTCAAGGTTGGTTTGAAGAGGGAGACTGTAGAAGTATATTATCCTTTTTACATCGGTGCCAGACTTTTCCTTAAAAAATAAATAATCATTCCACCGTTTCACTTGTAACTTTGTAATTTTTTTTCGAAACTCTATATTATATTGTAATTGTAAAAACATGTTCTAATAAATACTATCCTGAGTAGTATGCACCTGAAACGATTGTCTTCACCTATTTAATGTTGCCTCTTCTTTTTCCAAATGTGAGCACGAATTAAGACACTATCAAAATATGCAACAGCAACTTTTAAAACTGGAAGTAAACATTTAGTTTCCTTTTTTTAAATCCCAGCAATTTAATCACTATCGACACGTCTGTTTGTTGTCTTTTTCTTGTCACAGTTTGCAAATATGTATATTTGAGTACTCAGGAAGATATCTGATACGAATAGCAGAATCTTATCTAATAGCAGAATGTAATAGCTTGTGCTTCGAAATGGATCTTATCACGTAAGGGTAATTGATAAATGTAGAAATTTTCATGCAGAAGTTACATTTTACATTTTCTACCTTTGGATTGAATTTAGATAGAAGATGTAAGATATAACAGAAATGAAAATACGTCCATTTGATAAACCCCCACAAATGCAACAAATTTTTTAATAAAGTGAATAAATAATGAGTTACTTTAACGAGTTTACTTTAATTCCTGTTGAGAAACTCTGAGCACATACTATGTGTTCGCACAACAAAAAGACAAGAGAAGCGTTTTCAAAGAATATTTAATGGACAATAATACATTTTGCCAATATTTCTATATTTTTCTTATTTCAGGACTATTCGTTGCGAAATTAAATATGTTAACCATTTGTCGACAGTATCACAGTAATGAAAGCTTCGCAAACATATAGTTAATCGATTTTCGATAGTTGCAATGTATACAAACAATTTTCTTATCTATAGTGAAGTAGTGTTGCAATCAGATCGAAGAAAATCACGTCTCTCGTAATGAGTAATCGCAATCTTCCAAATGACGTCGCGTATCGCCAAGTACGTAAGTAATGTTTTTCACGCGAATGACACAATAGTATTTCTAATCTGTAACGTATGTGGTAACAAATGAAGAGTAAACCAAGGTAATAGTTTATTGATGAGTCATCAAAGTCGTACGCTACGAAAAAGTATTTCAAATGCTTAGTAACAAAAATCGAGATCTTCATTGGTCTCCGATAAAATAGCTTGTAACGCTTTATTTTCACCCACGAGACAAATTACCAAAGCGTTTTTTACAATTGTATTTGTTAAACCATGTTTTTACGCAAATTATATTTATATTAACTCTTCTGTTTTTGTTTCATGACAATTATGAACGTAGCAGAGCTTCCCCGAACACCTATCATGCAACGTTGACTTCGCGTCCGTTGTAAAACTAGAAATGTAACATGACGCCTGCGTAGTAAATTTCACATTAGCCCAGACCATCAAGCCCTCCAGATACGAGTAAATTTAAATTTCTGACGGTGACAAGTCCGCGAGCCCGTTGTGTCGCGTCGCAGAGGTTGAACCTTCACGAAGAAAAGTTCCCTCGACCGCTGTAACCTGCTCCAGGGGGCTTCGTTAAAGATGACGTAAAAGCTCACAAAGGAAATGTTTATCAACGTACGATGGCCCAGCGAATCTACTTTGCTACTTTAAGCGACATCCTTCACTCTCCTGCAACTTAAGTACGCAAACTTTCGCCGTGGTAAGTCCCTTGCCCGTTTATTACAAGTCCCTTCGCCGGCAATTCAAACTCATTATCCATTTTCCAATTAACAATTAACAGAGCACGTTGGACAAGTCGGCACGATGTTGCACTGATACCAAGGAAGGGAAAACCGAAACAATGAATTCGCAAATTATGCTCATGAGCGCGATGGCCACAGCCTCCGTGGCGTTCGTCGGGTTTCTGGTCTATCGAGTCGGATTTCGGTCCGGCGATTCCGATTTCATGGATCAACCGCCACTGAAAGACAACAGCTCCCTGGAGGAAGATCTCAGAGACATACTAGCGTTCGTCCCTTACGAAGAGGTGAAGGAGATCATCGACAGGTACAACAGTTCGTTTTGAGGCTTCTCGACTTACACACCTAAGTTCGTCGATCGCAGATTCTTGATTTGAGAAGAAGATTTGACAATTTATATTTTTTTATTTGTGTGCGTATCAAAACGAACAACATGGCTACAGTTGTACCAGTACTCCGTAATATTTAAATTAAAATGCCTCCTAAAGTAAAGGTTTTTTGGTACAACCTCACCTTGCATATTTACAGGTACATGAAGTACGACAATCAGATCGGAGACACCGTGAGTTTCATCAACGATCAGAAGAGATTCATCGTTCGAGAGCTACAGAACATGCCGCAGATGTCCCGTACGATTAATTTCTTCCGAAGAAATGGCCTAGACGTCGATCACTGGCGCGAAAACGTTCGAAGCTTCTGGAAGACGTCCCCCAGATTCATCAGGAACAACCCGAGCCTGGCCACCGGCGGTCTGGCCGTGATGATCGACAAGATCTTACGAACCATCCCGCTGGACGAGCTGCACGAGCTTCTGCGACAGAAATACAAGTATTCCGGAAGCTTTCGCAGATTCTTGCAGTTTCTCAGATCCAAGGATTTCGTTGAATTGTGTAACGAGTTCGAGGGGAATAGCGTGCTCCATCATCATTTCTTTTGGGCCGCAGAGGTTGGCCTCGAGGTCACGTTCGCGATCGATATATTTAAGGAATTCCACGAATATCTCACGCGATCCTTGGTCACGTAGGAACCCCGCTTCGTTTCCACGCCTAACGTTATAATAACTCGTAAGGAACAAATTGCAACGGATGGAAATTTTTATTCTTTTACTATTATCGAATACCCCTAGAATTATACATTACTATTTGCTACGACGGTGAAATAAAAAATTATTAAACTGTACTATACGACATTGTTTACGGTTGTTATTATCAATTAGTTTCGCGAAACTCAGCGTGTAACAATGATATCTATTCATACTTCGCGTGGCCGCTGGTTTGAGAGTGCTACGATAGACATCTGAGTGGCGCCTCCTATGTGGAAGATCTGAAATCACTGAATGTGATATTATTATATCACAAAGTATTTACGAATATTTTTACTCTACGTATCGAATTAAAATTGCTCGTAAAACTTTTAAAACTACAAATCGAACGAAATCGTGAAATTTATTTATTTCGCAGACTTATGCTTCAAGTCAAGTGTTTTCGAGTAAAGGAAAAGATACCTCTTATTAAAGTATCGATTGATAATGCGAAAACTGCGCATTTACTCGAATATCTAGACGCTACGTAGGTACAGTAGAACGTGGATTATCGCAACAAGTGGAGAGACATTTATCGAACTCAACTCGATAAATCGGTAACAGCGTTCCCTTTCGATTGTTCGAGCGGAACATTCCTATCTAAAATACAAGGATTTCTGATTACATCTTCGTGTAATTAGTATACGGATAATCGGTGTACTATGAACGTCGCTTCTATGGAAAATTCGATGGATTGATTGTGCTTTGAATACCGACCAATGAATCTCGCCCAAACGAATACCGGGTCTCTTTTGACCCATCTTTTATCCGTTACCCATTGGTATTCTAAACTGATATGTTTTGCAATAATGTTTTGCAATAATGAAGAATACAAAAGTTTTGGTGCATCGTTACTCGAAAAATCGTGATGTGTTATTGGATAGTGAATATTTGTTACGAAGAAAAATCTCCACATAGAAAACAGCATTGTTGATCTATAGCCATCTAGTGAGGAACAGGGAAGATACGGCCATAAATCATACTATGATCGACTGCTATCTGTAAGAAATTTAATTGACTTCGTTGTACGAATTTGATTGGTCAGAAAGCGTATGTTTTCTGAACTAATAGCTTTCATTGAGCCTCAGTATTTAATTGGATACAGTTATCGAAGACAATAATTGAATGTAGATAGTACGTACATGAGAAATTGGAAGGACTTCCCGGCAGAAGTAGTCTTTATGATAACGTTATCGTTTGGTTGAATGACATTTGAAGCACTAATACAAACAATGTACTAATCAAGAACTTTTTTTATTTTCAGAAAATATAATACAGAGAAGAAGAAGAACAACGACAAAAATTGCGATTAATCTAAAGTATCGGTAAAACTTGGAGTAAGAAACTCAAAAATGATACAATTCGTTACTTCCTATCCGAAGAATTCATTACGTACGTATCATATTTTACTTCACATATTCTTACTTTAATCATTAATATCATGAGCATATTAAACATACATATTTATTTATTGATAAGGTATACGAGTAGACTTTACACCTTATGAACTTTCGTGGTCCAAATTTACTGTCATACCGATCTAAAAATTGAGAGGTGATTTTAGCGCCCTCTCGAGATAGATGGAATCAAAGTTCCATCGATATATCACGAAATAATTTTATTCGTAGTACATATAAGATATTGAAGTATTAAATTCTTCTAACAGTCTCGAACTTATTATCAACGCGCCATTCTTCGAATTCCTTTCGCTTCGCGAAGGCTGATCAATTTCAACCCCTATCGACAACGGCGCTTCGTTAACGCGCCGAAAGTTTCGCCGGTGAAACGAGAAAGCAAAAGGGCACCGCGTGCACCGAATGGCCCGAAGTACTCGTAGCTGTTCGATAAATAAAAGAGGACGGCGTTCGAGCACGTGGCGCTAACTTTTAAAAGGAAAGTAAGGGGTTGTCTTAACCGACGCGTCTTCGTAGCTGCGGGGGTGAGTCTGGCCGTGCCGGCGAACCGAGGGAGAAAAAGGAAGAAGACGAGTCAGGGCGCTGTTCTAATTAAAATTGTTACAATTTAATAAGCCTCTGAACTATTGGCGCGTCGTAATGGAAAGTCATAAGAAACGCGTGGTACAAAGACGTGGGGTGGCGGAGGTGGAGACAAGACGCGGAACAAGGATCCAAGAACATCGATAAACGTAAGGCGAATGATCGAGCGAAACGGAAAATCCCAGTGAGAAATGTTCGAGAGGAGGACAAGAAAAATCGTCGAGGGTGAGTAACGAGGGATAAGGGTGACGACGATGGAAAGGTGGAGGGGGGTTGCCGGGAAGAGTAAAGGAAAGATCGTGGAAGCGAGAGACTGGAACAGGTAACGGTGCAAGTAGAGTGAGAAAACAGAAAAAAAGGAATGAAGAGTGAAGAGGAGACGAGAATCGAGAACAAAGTGGGGCAGCTTTGAGAAGCGACTGAGAAATCGTCGTTGCAATCTTTAAACTTTTCCACTCAATATGGAACGCACCCTTACTCTTGTCAGTCCACCAATCTCTACATTGTTTACTACGCTGAATTTACAGTCGAGTTTGTTTTTCCAAGGAACTTGGCAAATAATGCGAATTCTCCAGAGAAGAAACGGGACTATTGGTAAATCAGAGATAATAAATAATAGTAATCGTAAAATAAGACGTAGCCAAAATTGGGCAATAATCGACTACACTTTGATGGAAGTAATTATAACTATTAGTCAAGTAATCACCTAGTAAGTAGAAAGACTCCAAATCATTTATACATTACCAAAGGATAGATTTTGTATTTTCGTTTTAAAAAAATTTACAGCTCGTCTTGGTCTCTAAAATGACTCTGTATCGATTGAAACTAATCGAACAATTTTCATGTTCAGGGCACACCGAGATAAAGTAATCGTCAAAAGTATCGTCAACAAATGTTTATTGCGAATGTTTAATTTTACATATCACAAAAAGGACAAAATTGCTTTCATAATAAGTAAAATAAATCGCTAACAAATATTTCGAATCAGTCTAATACAGTGTTATTCGTACGAATGTCGCAGGAAAATCTTAACGGAGCCTCGTGCTTAAGGCACTTTGGGGAACTCGAAGTTGAACACTTTCTTGAAGAACACTCTGACCGGTTCGAGGTCCAAGCCAGCATCGATCGCCTTCTGTCTCATCTCCAGAAAGATCGGCGATTTGTAAATCGTAGCAACGATCTCCTTGAGATCCTCGGACCTGAGCTTCATGATCAAGTTTCTGAAAGCTGGCGAATTCTTCATCTTCACTTCGTACAGTTGCTTGAATTTGTTCAACGGCAATGCATCGATGACGTCGTCGACCATTTTCTTCACTCCACCACGGTTCACGAAAACGTTTTCGAAGAAGGCGAAGTTACCTACCTTGGGTGGCACGTAGTTCTCCATACCGAACAGCTTGTGTATCTTCTGCAGGAAGCCGAAGATGTCCAGGCCAGCGTTATGCAGGTACAATACTAGGTCCTGGTACTCCTTGAGGCCTTCGACAGTGCGCACCAACACATGGAAGTCCTCGCTGTACATGTACGTCATCGCCTTCTGTACTTCGTCGTCGTCCAGGTAGCTGAGAACTATCTTCAGAATCTTCTTTTTGTCGACGAGGGACACGAAATCGTTGATATCCTTGGACAGATCCGAGTCGTACATCGTCACGACGTTCTCAAGATGCGGGAATTCAATGCCCAGAACGGTGAAGATGATGTCCTCGACCAGGGCCACGTCGAGTCCCTTGCTGCTGATCGCTTGACGGAAGTTCAGGTAACGTTGGTTCTGGTACAACGTGTCAATGAATTTCTGATGATTGGGGGATTTCAAGTGCGCCACGAAACCACGGAAGGCCTCGGAGTTTCTCATCTTGTACACGTAGCCATGAATGAAGAGATCGTAGTTTATGTACGATTTGACGTCTTCGAAGTAACCCTTCAATCCACCGGTGATCTTATTGGTCGCCAACAGAATTGGTTGGAACGGAGGAATGCCCACTCGCTTGTTCAGTTTGTTCAGGACGTTGTTTATGTACACACCGTTGTTTTGCAGATAAGTCGTGAACACACGGAACTCAGGAATGTTTTCAACCTCTTGCAGCAGCTGGTGGAAGTCGTCCGACTCGAAATACGCCAGAAGGTCCTGGAACTCGGAGTCCAGGGCTGCGTATTCAACAGTGACGGTCATCACTTTCTTCATGGGGATCATGTCCAGGAAGTACTGGATGTCCTCGTAGAGGGGTCCCTCGCCGAAGGTTGGGAGATAGTGACAGTTGACGGTTGCGAACGCAACCAGCGCTGTCAGCGTCACCAGGCAGAATTTCATCTGAAAGGAATCTTCGTGAACTAAGATTGCAAACGAATCGACAGCCTTGGAGCTATACTTTGAGAAAACTGAGATTCAAACGTAGGACGCTGTGAATTTAAGTAAGTTTTAGAATATTGGCAGTTTTGATAAAAAATAATGTGTGTAGGTCGAAGAAAGGGAGGAAAGGTACCTTTATTAGAAAATTTACGTTTTCATCTTCAATAGCAAAAATCAATACTTAAAAAAATCTCTGACTATAAAGGTGTTGCATATTAGATCTTGAGACATCATATCAGCCAGTAAAAAAAATAAGATTTTGAGAAAAACACGTTTAAAGTAAACTGCTTTGCATATATATTTTTGATGATTTTTAATCAAGGAAAATTAAATGAACAAGTCCCTCAACGAGTTTTCAATATTTGATACCAAAACTCAAACCGGTTTCGAGAGAAATTCTTGAGGCAATGTTAAGCATGAATCAGTCAGTAAGTAATAATTAGAAGTACGAATAAAATAATTTCAAATGTTTATTTAGGAACTTACTGTGGTAGCTTGTACAAATGGTACTGCTGTCGCGCAGAATTGCTCTCGCCGGTTTTATGGACACGATATCGCCTGGAAGACGAAACAGGTGATGTTATTTATTCACCCAATACGAAGATAAGATTTGGCAAGTACACCTGTGCATAGACACTTGAACAGATTGATCAGTAGTTCATCAATGGCTATTATCAATGACCAACAACGTTTTTGAAATTTTAAGAATAAATATCGCAATATTTTTATCTTGAAAACCTTGTCATTCAAATTCTTTGATTACATGTCATTGCCAACAGATAGAATATTAGTAATTTCCAGTTTTGTCCGACTTTTTATCACGTAGGAAACGCAGTTTTGTTCATGATTAAGTTTCTCTGAGTTCGATCAATTACGATGTTGAAGTACCAAATGTTAGGAAGATGCAGTAAACGTAGGCAATAATATATCGACAATATTACAATGCATTTAGAATAATATTCAAATACAAAGCATCGACCGTCGGACTTTAATCTACTTGATACGAGCCACAGTGTCTGGTAAACATTTTCGAATCAGTTTATCAAGCATTTCAATTTTGTTGTTTCCCTCTCTATCGTTGATCGGAGAGCAATTTATTTACTCTTACGTTTGAATGTATAGAAACATCTGTACATCGTAACGTCGTGTATTTCTTACATAATCCCTATTACTATTTTAGCAAGATGAAAATATGAGAAATGCAGAGTTAAATGGAAATATAAAGTGATAAATACAATTGAACCTAACATTGGATAAAGAACTCATAATAATACATATTTACAGTTCAACACTTTTACTACAAACTTTAGGGGGCATTCAAGCATATTAGGTTTGATTTGATAAAGTACACAAATCATTCTTCAACACTGAAAATTTAATGTCAAACAGATTGGTACGATCGGAAAAATGTTGACCATCGGTTTAAAAATCATGATTTTGCGATAAACGCGTTCAAAGGTACCAATTTGTGTGATTCGGCTATCTGTTAGGATATCGAAAATATTTTATCACTTTGTTATTTTGTCGAATTTCAGAGTCACGCATTAGGTATATTTTTTTTTAATTTCATTTTAATTTCATAGCGTTATAGCTGGTAAAAGAACAAGTTCAACATACAGGGTGTTCGACTACGCCTGGAAAAAATTGTAGTGGAAGATTCTAGAGGCCAAAATAGGACGAAAATCAAGAATACCAATTTGTTGATGGAGGTTTCGTTAAAAAGTTATTAACGTTTAAAGTTTCGCCCGTACTGAATTTTTTTCTCGACCCCCTCAACCGAAAATAATTTTTTCGTAAATGATTTAAAACTTTCGAATTTAATGTTTTAATAACTTTTTAACGAAGCCTTAATCAACAAATTGATGTTCTTGATTTTCGTCTTATTTTGGACTCTAGAATCTTCCATTAAAATGTTTCCCAGAGGTGGGAAATAACATTATTTATTTATTTATTATACGGATAAAAACTCGTTAGTGTACAAGAGAAAATATAATATTTTTACAGTCGAGTTAGAGAACAGTGCTTTCAGATAAACAATATATAGTATATACTACAAAAAGAATGCGTAGAACAAAATTAATTTGATATTGAGTCTTATAATTTAATTATAAATTGTAAACCTAATTTTTGAATGTGGAAATTTTAATGTCAAAAAATGATATGACACTCTGAAGATGATTGAAGTACGAGCTTAATTTTATATTTCTCAATTTATAATTCGAATCTTATCAAATATAAGTCAATCGTTATGGAAGTAATGTAAGCCGTTTTGTAATACCTTCATAATATAAAAAATGTTTAATTTTAATCGATTGAAAAATTTTGATAAGTGCTACTTGACATGGTTTTTACTTTTGATGATCGTCGCATTACCTAATTTTTTTCAAGTGAAGTACAATCATGTTCACGTTGTTGATAGTAACAATCCAATTACGACCACTCTATGCATATATTTCATTATTTTATAATTGTCTATTATTTAATTCAATTCTACATACGATATCTTTTTTCTAAAAAGAAGGAAAAATGTAGGTTTATCTACTCGGAAAGTATAACATATTCTTTCTTACACCGTGTGTTTTTTTATTTTTGATGGTATCACCTCTTTATTAAATTTGTAACGTAATCATGGCAAACCAAAAAAACAATATTTTTTAATTCCTATATATCCGAAAAAGGCTCAGTACAAAGAATGTATAATTTTATTTTCACGAATCTACCTAATATTCTTGAATATTTCGAGTAGCCTAGCAGTACAGTGAAACAGATCGAATCATGTTGGATTTAAATCAACGCAATAGGAAAGCCGATGTATTCTCATGTCTGTGAAATGAACGATATTGATTGACGGATTTCAAAAATGCTAAAAAGAATCTATTTATTCAATTTCCATCATAAGAGTTTGAACAAGCATCAGCTGCAAAAGTATCAAGACACAAGTGAGTTTTATTCGATATCGGAGTATCAAAAGTATAACATTTGGTTCCAAATCCCTTAGAAAACTAAGGCTTCTCTATCAGATCTTGTTGTAAACGAAACCCCTCTCTCTATAAAAGATCATTCTCTATTTAAAAAACGCCACAACGTCGATCCTCCGATAACCAATAAAAATTCACTTTCATTTCTCTGATATACAGACTGCAAAATTGCACGCTTATCGCGCAGAGATTTCAATGTTACACTTTTCACAGCAATTAGTCTTCTTCGATAGTCCGTTTAAAAAGCGGCAGGGATCTTGATGCGGAAGAATCTCTCGAGGAATTCCTTGGCGTCTTCAATCCTAATGCCAGCTTTCGTAATTTTGGCCAGGAAACCGTTCCAGTTCGGATCGGCGAGGATGTCGTTGGCGATGTTCTGCATCGAGGGGTCCTGCAGGCGAGCTGCAAATTCGGCGAACAGCTTGGAATGGGCCACCTTGTACGCGAACAGATCCTTCACCTTCTGTTTGGGGTAGATAGCCTCGATTTCGTTGAGGAGGCCGCGGATTCCACCGGTGGTCCTGTAAATCATGAACACGTGGGGTGGTTCGAGGTACGGAAGGCCCAGGAATTTGTTTCCCTTGTTCACTAGCAGGTAGATGTCGAAGCCAGCCCTCTGCATGTAGTTCAGCAAGTCGATGACCTCGGGGATGCGCTCGATGTCCAGAACCAAGGTTCTGAATTCGGTGGAGTGCATGTACTCGATGAACGTCTGGAATTCGGCGTCTTCGGCGAAATACTCAAAAACGATCGACACAATATTGTTCAAGGGCAATATATCCACGAAATCCTGGAGCTCGTCGGCGAGGGCACCCGTCCCTACTCGGGGGACCTTGTACGCCTCCAGCGGGCTGGACATGGCCAGGACGGCCAAAACTGCCAAAGCGAACTTCATCTGCGAACGTGAGTGGTGCTTAGGTCGGGGAACGTGCGTTAGGGGATGACGAAACGCGACTCAAACGTAATTTTCTTGCTTTGATCTGTCTCGCGGTGAATCGAGCCAGTAATAAATATTTAATACTGGAGGAACTGTTTGGAATGCGCGTATCGGTAGTTGAATTATTTAGTCTGAGACGAATGCGTATCTTGCTAGGAAATAATTAGAAAATCGATGTATTTGGAGTGTCAGGCGATCGATATAAATTCTGTTATTTGATTATTTGAAGCGATAAGTATTTTTAATTGACTTTAGAATGCCAGTGATCGTTTCCAAAACGAATTATATTTCCACGTATTTAAAGTTTCATTCCTGGTTTGAGAATAGAAAATTAATTATTTATTCGTGAAATATATATTTCATATTATTTTCAGCTATAGAATCAGCGTTGGGCGAAATCTAATTTGCTTGCATTTGCCACGAGAACTTTTAGAAAATAATTGCGTTATAATTACGTTATTGTTACTTTCTAATTATAACATACTACCTTTGCAGAAGTAATCGTGACAAACGTAATCAGATTATACTATAATTACGTACGATGCACAAGAAATATGCAATATACAAGCAAAATATGTTCATTATAATTTCATAATTTGAATAGCATATAGAGACTCGACTACGAAAAAATGTATTGTTTTCAGAGTTATTTGATTAAATGAGATACTGTGATTATGATTGAAACAAATGGAATGGCCGTGAAATAAGATAACGTGTAATTTGAAATTTAAAATACCGATGTTTCACAAGTGCCTAGACTTGATACGTATACATATACAGGTGTATATTAGCTTTTTTGACTTACCGTGCTGTCCCTGCGATCAAACTCGACTGAATGCTTATCACTGGCCTGTCAGCTGCTTATATACAGTAGATTCTGTTTATGAGGTGTGAAAATCTCCCTCTTAGAGTTGCCTAATTACCCCACCTCATCTTGAAATTGCTCCTCTTATACGATTATCTTCGATAAGTGAAGTTGGATTACAGATTTACCTAAGTAGGAAAAGTTAACAGTTTTTGTATCATATTTTTATTTAGTCGCCAAGATTCTTTGTTAAGAAAATGTAAAGTCCACGATTATATAATTTACTGATAAACGTAATCCCCCAACGCACTTCATATGTCAATCATTTTTCATAATTTCGTTGCTAATGAACTATGGACAGTTCTTGTTTTGAGTGCTTTGAACAATTTCTGCGTTTGACCTTTTGACACAATCCTATAGCTGGATCCCATAGGTCCAGATGGTTATTATTACAGTTTTACTTACCATCAACTTGTCACTTTTTTTATCCTGGTGCGCTTCAAAGTATTTAGTCTCATTTGTTATTAGTGTATTTTTGTTATTAACTACGGCAGATGTGTCTGAGAATCGTTATTTGCATTTAATATCATTTTCCATTTACGAAACATATGTAAATAACTTTAAGTTTGTCGAGGAATGTGTAATGAGCAAAGGATTAGGAACGAATATAAAATAGATACAAAATCTATATAACTCAGAAGATTTTTATAACTGTATTACTTAACCACACGTTGTATTGATTTAATTTTAGAATGGTTGTTCCATTTATAAACGATAAATTGATCGTATCAATATAAGAAATCAACGTTTATAAAATGATATAATAAACTGATTAGATTAAATACGTGAACTTCGGTAGAACAATTCGAATTTGAATGTGTATAGCTCCCGTTTAGGTTGTCAAGAGCTTGAAATTAAGTCGAGACAACCTACGAGGCAGATGTATTGTTCAAAAGTAAGAAGTAGATCTCGGATGATTAATGTCTGGCTTTATCAGTGCCCAAAGAATTACTTGACGCTGTTCATACGAATGTCTAAAATATTTATAGCGTTATTATAATTGACATAATTGTATTTATTGATATATTGCTGTGACAGTTGCAGAGGAAGACATGAGAAAATGACCTCGTGTCATACAGAGATATTAATGAAACTACTTATTGAATATTCTCTGACGCGTAGTTCTCACTGAAATCAGTCAATTATTTTTGTCGCGTTACAAATTAATTCTGGTCTACTGTACGACGGAGCGAAATGGCGGATTCCCGAGATTAGTACATGAAACTTTCAACAACTGGATAGATCTGCCAATGAAATGTCTCCTGAAAACGATTTCGACGTCGACGATACACACCTAAAGTAGATAATTGAATTTCAAAGTAGACAACATTTAAATCTATCAGAATAAGACAATATATGAGAATCCATTCTCTTTTCAAATTAATTATTAGTGAAACTATTACAAACTATTGCAACGATGGGATCGGGGAACATCGATAAACAGATTTCAATAATTTGTGCTTTTATTAGAGAAAATAATCAATGTCACATTATGTTCAGTCATTGGTATCTTTCCGACAGTGTGTTTAAACAACGGAGAGCTTGATGCCAAGGAACTTCTCTAAGAACTCTTTGACGTCTTCCACATTAATCCCAGCCTGATGGGCCTTGGTCAGGAGATCAGTGAAGTTCGGATTGTTGACGATGTAATCGGCGATCCTCTGGGTAGCAGGTGATCTTAGGTGAGCCATGAAGTCGATAAACACCTTAGAATTGGCCATTTTGTACGTGTACAGATCCTTCACTTTCTGCTCGGGGAAGATGGCCTCGATGTCGTCTAAGAAGCCACGAATTCCACCGGTAATCTTGTAGATCCCGAACGTTTGAGGAGCCTGGAGTTTTGGAACACCGATGAACGCGTTTACTTGGTTTACCAAGTAGTAGATGTCCAAACCAGCATTTTGCATATAATTCAGCAAGTTGATTAATTCAGGAAGGCCTTCGACGCCTTTGATCAGGTTCCTGAATTCGTTCGATTGCAAGTAGCCAACCAACTCTTGGAATTCAGCGTCGTCAGAAAGATATTGCAAAACGATCGTCACCATTTTGTTCAAGGGCAATATGTCCGCGAAGTCCTGGATTTCGTCGGCCAGAGCACCCGACCCTACTCGGGGGATCCTGTACGCCTCCAACGGACTGGACACAGCCAGGACGACCAAAACTGCTAAAACGAACTTCATCTGCGAACGTGAGTGGTACTTAAGGTCGTGGAACCGGCGTTAGGGGACGGTGGACGCTATACTCGAACGTAATTTTCTCGCTTTGATCCGTCGCGACGAATCGAAACCAGTAATGAATATTTGATACTCGAGGAAAAGTTCGGGGCGCGTGTTTCGATAGTTGATTTATTCAGGACGAAGGTGAAGCTTGCAGATATCGAAGAGTTTCGGGAATCTGTTTGATTCTTTTTTGGCTACTTGGATTTTACGAGATATTTTCACGTATTTTTATATTCAAAGTAAAAGGATAGTTCCTTTGCGACGTTTCGACTTTCGTTGAAGATCGCCATCGAGAAATATACAGGGTGTTCGGCCATCCCTGGGAAAAGTTTTAATGGGAGATTCTAGAGGCCAAAATAAGACGAAAATCAAGAATATCAATTTCTTGACTAAGACTCCGTTAAAAAGTTATTAAAATATAAAATTAAAAAATTTCTAACCATTCTGGAAAAATTATTCTTGGTTGTGGGGGGCAATTACAATCATTTTTGGTGAATACACATACCCCCGAAATCCTACCTAGTTTCGAGAAAAAAATTCGTTACCGAAAATATAATGTCTGATCATGAATGAACGATTCCCCTGAAATTTCATGTGTTTCAAATCGTTCTCAAAAAATTATTTTTAGTTTTAGGGGTAAATTACAATCACTTTTGGTGAACAGACATACACCGGAAATCCTGCGCATTTTCGAGAAAAAAATTCAGAACGGGCGGAACTTTAAACGTTAATAACTTTTTAACGAAGCCTCCATCAACAAATTGGTATTCTGGATTTTCATCTTATTTTGGCCTCTAGAATCTACCATTTAAATTTTTCGTAGATTCGATTATAGTTTAGCGTGTTTAATTCAATTTTGGTAAGCTGCTCAAGCCAATACGAGGAGTAATTTTCTTAATGAGTTGTTATTAATCTATTATGGCTACTTTCTTGATATTGAAAGGGAAATATCGATTATCGTGTTACCGTATTACAGCGTACATAGTCTTATACCTTTAGAAAGATCGAAGGTTTTCACAATCACCAAGTAATATAGTTAATTTGTGTTACTTACCATCTTGCTTCTGCGAACAAACTGGATCGAATGCTGACCGCTGGTCTGCAAGTGGTTTATATACCCCTTCTTTACAGTTTATTACACGATAAGATTAATCCGGTAATTTAAATAGACAGGCATCGAATGTGACATATTTGGGTACGATATTATAAGATACTACGTACCAGATAACACAAGGAAAACATATTTGGGTACGATATTATAAGATTTTACATACCAGATAACACAAGGAAAACATTACTCTTAATATGTTTACGCAATCTGTTGTACTGAACTTGTATCATGTCCGACGAGTACACGATTCAAATATCCTGATAACATTGAGACTTGAGTCATAATTAGAAGTGATGAACTATCTATGCCCAAATGCAGTAGAATTATCATCGTAAATTCCGTACCTGGAATTTATTCTACTATTTTTTTCTTGGTATATCAGAATGATAGAAACATATTTGTGTTACGTGCTAAATAACAAAGTTTCAAAGACATGGACAGCTTCAAGTCCAATGTTACCATTAATCCCTCATTTATACAAAGTAGTATGTTTACTGCAGTTCTTCTGCTCTTCTGACAAATGGCAAAATGGAGTTACACTAGCTTTGAGAGACGGAATTGTACTGAATTGAAAACATTTGCACGTATACGAAAAGGGTTTTATTTATTTTGAATATCGAAGGGTGCTCCAAACTTTCAATCAGTAGTTACTAGCAAACAGTGTGTTTGTAAACATAGTACATGAAAAGAAAGAACCTTTGCAGAATCATTTTATATCGATTTTGAAGTACGCGTCGAGTTCCACCAATTTTTCACCGCGCAGGGCGGAATTCGCTAAGAAACCAGGAATTTTTATTTTAATATTTCCTACCAGACGAGAAGGAAGTTCCATATTTTCAGTTTCCGCGTAATGGAGTACGCTCTCTCGCGAAGGTTTAACGTAATTTCGCGCCCGTTCCACCCTTGCTTTCTCTGACATCAGCTCGCAAGGCACAGAGGGTGCAGGTGGACGACGCGGGAAACGACGGAAGCACTGAAGAGGCCAAAGGATGAACTCCATAATATAAATTCTAAATGATATTACGTCACTCGTGCCGGTCTTGTCGACGGGCGAACAAAAAGATTTATCCACTTCTGCGCCCTTTCACGTCGGCTGCATCCTCCGCGTCGTCGGGAACTGTGTTACGAGCAGACCTTTCGCTCCTTTTATTTCTGGAGACTGAAAATGCTGAACTTAAATGTTTAAAGTTGACTATACGATGATTAATGTTTCCTTCGCTCGCGCAAAAGTGGTTTTGGAACAGTAATTTTACCGGGCTCTTTTATTACACGCGCGAGGAATTCTGTTACTTTTTGTAAAAACGGTGCTTAAATTTTAATAAGCTCAGAAGTTAGAGTCTTAGAGATTTTCTTAGCATCCAGAAAAGTATTGCGAAGGAGCGTGCATCACTTAGTGAGTGATTTACTGCTTCGTTCTTGAGCCTGCAAACTCTGACTGGGCTTGTCTAGAAATTAAGACAGTTATGTTACAAAAATTTAAGTAGAATTTACATTTTCAATGGTTCCGTTTCGAATTATCGATGGATGGGTCGTGACCTATAGGTTGAGCAAGACTGTTCTAAAGGGTAATTGGTAGGAACCACGTTATCGTAATTGTTTTCCGTAGAGTCAGGAATTGCTCGATCGTTCCAGCCTCGTTCAAGTTCCAACGGCGAGACGTATCAAATTATTTTCTCCCGCTGGCCAGGCAAACTTTTGCCTGATATTATGGCAGCACGTGGTGGTAACAGCCCGTCGTACTGGGCTCATCGTTACCGGCGTAACGGCCTCGAGGATTTTCACGAGGAAACAAGGAGCAACTAGGAAAACGTGTTCCCAGTTGCGTCGCCGACCGGCCTTATGTTTTAGGATTCCAATATCTAAAGCGAACTTCTCTCATCGGAAAGGCGACGATACGACACTGTGAATCGTCGTGACGCAACGTTCGTTTGCACTGAAGATAATGATAAGAGTTTTGTTCGAGCCCCCTGTTTACCTCGATGACAATAAATTAATTGGGCCCGGTGAAGTTTATCTGTTCGTGCATCTTTCCGATAATCAAACTTGAAAGAAGTTTAATTCCAATAATAGATAACCAATAAAATCGGTTTACACCAGTTTACCCTCTGCTCCAGGTGTGATCTTTGCTCCATCGAAGTTAAATTTGTTCGTTGGAAAATATTTAATATTAATTGCGTAGTTCTTTAGGCAAAAGTAAATCGAAAACTATGAGTATGCAACAGGCTATACAAAATGTAGTAGAGAATTTGTCAATCTCTGTTATATTTTTGTTATTATACGAATACGGTTATTGAATGGTCAACGATGGTTAGCTTATGGTCATCATTGGTCCAGTATGAATCCAGAACTGGCCAAGGAATAGAACCAACCAAAATAAGTTCTCATTCATGTTATGTACACGAAATTTACCAGTTTATTTTATTTGATTATTTGGCCTTAATCAAATACACTCGGATAGACTACTACATAAAGTTAAATTATTAGGAATGTTTTCGTTTTCTACTTTTACTTTCGCATTATTTTTTGAGTTAGCTTGATATCTGCAACATTGGATGAAAGTAGCGTATAATGAAATATTGCGATGACTCGTGTACCATTTCTGTTCCCATAATATTTCATAAATTCTTCAATTTTTTTCTAGAAAATGCGCAAGATTTCGGGGGTATGTCTGTTCACCAAAAATGATTGTAATTGACCCCCGCAACCGAAAATAATTTTTTCAGAACGATTTGAAATTTTTTTTTTTCGTTGAAAAATTTAGGCACATACTCGAATTTTTTTCTCGAAAATGGATAGAATTTCGAAGGTATATGTATTCACCCAAAATGATTGTAATTGACCCCCGCAACCGAAAATAATTTTTCCAGAACGATTTGAAATTTTTCAATTTAACTTTTAACAAAGCTTCCATCAACAAATTGGTATTCTTGATTTTCGTCTTATTTTGGCCTCTAGAATCTCCCATTAAAATTTTTCCCAGGGTTGGCCGAACACCCTGTATAGTGTCGAGTGCTTGTGAGAGAACATAGCCCTCTGCCGACGTGTGCGATAAGTGTCGCCACAAATCCATCGTTGCACGTAACACCGAGCTAATAACTTCGAATTTAAAAACACATGGAACTTCGAATGCATCAAGTACATTAAAAACAATGTTAACGCGGCAGCGTTCGAAACAGAACGTCGACGAATTGCCCAATAACGAAGCTGGTAGAAAAAGTCTGTTCTACGGGGCGTAATCTGATAACAAGAATCGGTGGCTGGACTAACGCGATGGCCAATTGGAAATCCCTTCCCGTTCGATGGGCTAAAAAAGGGGGGGTTGAAAAAACGGAACGACCGAAAGAGACAAAGACTATCCCGTCCCTCGGTGTACGGCTCGGTCGGCGCAGGCGGTTGGCTTTCAGGAGAATCGAAAACGAAGAAAGGCTTCCTGGACGGTTTCGACGCGCGGGGGGAACGTCGACGGGAAAGGTGGCCGTAACAAATCCTCCGCGAGTAATCGAGGTCGTGCCTTGGCTAGGTTTTACTCTCGAACACTTAACTCTATTGCGATTGGATTCCCTGTAGGGGTCTCTCTTACGCGGGTTTCTTCGTCCTTTTTCTCCGTCCGCGACTTCGTCTCGATCGTCCGTCCCTCTCCTGCGGGCGTTCGATCCCGTTTTCGTCCTTCCATGGCCGTTTGCACGCCCACCCATATCGCGCGACGTCTCAGACTCTCGCGCATGGAAAACCTTATTGCAAGCGACGCGATAAAACACCCTGGAGACCAACGAGATCGCCTAACGCCCGATGAACTTTGACACGGCATGAATAGGTGCGCTGAAGGTGGGACTCGACGCCCACGAGCGTTTGATGGCCTGCTGATGAACGGAATAGCGTTCTAAAACAGGTCTGGCGAATCCATAGATACGTGCTCCAGGTTAATTTTATTTTTCAAAAAGCTTATCGGTGTGAAAAAGCTATGATTCGTGTGTCGTCTCATTGCTTGTTTGTTCTTTGGACAGAACGCGGATTAAGAAATCGTTCGATCATCACGGGTCCTTAAAAAATAATATCGAAATGTTTTTTGTCAATCTTTAGGTCCCTCGGGCAAGCGTATGATATAATCATCAGAGAAACGATCGTTATCTGAGGTTCTCCGTGATCGACAATAACTAATCTAGTATTGATTTATTTTCCACGTCTGAGATAAGATTCACAACAATTCCTGGAATACTACACCTCTCTCCTGCAATCATTAACCAGGGATCACTGTACTTTGCGATCTACCGTCGCGAAAGCCAGTTTCTTCGTCTTTAAAACAGTTGTTTTCGGAAAATCGCCCCAAAGGGTTAGGTTTAGGATCATCGAAGACGACGATGGAGGAGTAAGAAGCAAGATTTCCTGTTTCCTGCGAAATAGAGACCGACGCATCGGTCCGCGCGAACACGAAAGGGACGAGCAGGGGTAAACGCATCGGGGTTAGCAACCCCCGGTTGCACCGGCTCGCTTGTATTTCAATGTCGGAACATCCGGTTGGGCCGACGAGTGATGTGGTCTGCTACCCTCGTGCATCCGGCCGTCGCCCAACAGCGCGGCGTGTGCACTTGAGCCCGTTGTGTGTTTGCGCGGCTTCAACTTTCCACGACTCCTCGTTGCCCGGCTCCGACTGTCGTCGCGCGACCGTCTGACGCACAAATCCCCCATGAACCATGTCCTTTTAGCTTTGAACCGTCAGAGAAGTGGTTCAAAGAAGACACCGCAGAACGACGCTCGCCACACGCGAGTACAAGCGACGAAACGATGGTGGCTCTTCGTCGTTCTCCGTTTCGTCACCCGCTTCAATCGGGGACACAAAAATGACATAGATCGCGCAAATATGTACTCTGATCTTAATCTTAAACAAGGGCTCCCATCGTAACATAAAATACCAGTATTTATTTATTTTTAAGATTTTTCGTAACCAGGTACTAGAAACCAGTACTATTTTCTTATCTCTATTTCGGTCCTCTATCTGCATACATAAAGTGTCGCCACAACAATATTTATTTCGATATTATAAAGATACAGGTATCTCAGTATTATATCGATTTCAAGATATAGCAATTTTTGTACTTACGTAATTTTTGCAAGAAGAGCTACAGGTGTGGTTCTTATCGATTTTTACGCAATTTTTCTTTATTTAATTTTTATTTTCTGCGAAGATAAGCAGCTGCACATTACTGGAGTGGAGAAATAATTACGATTTGCGAACTAGGTCGACCAGGGCACGTGTTTATGTGAATGTTTGCGTTGTTTTCGCGTCACCGATTCCGTCGACAAAATGGGTCTCAAATGTTACGGATACGCTCTGTGCTGACGGTCGATAGGATTCTTCAAAACCCGTGTCGGATCAAAATATATTTTCTGTATATTATGTAAATATACTCTGCTGGATATTTTCTGGAAAATTCATCTCCATTTTGCAGTTGTCGAGCGAGGCTAGAATTTCAACTGGTCTGCGACGAACATTATATGATTGAATTTTGTTGAATGTTGTTCCAACCGGTGTTTGAATGTAATTCTGATTAATATAATCCATCGACTCGGTTTATAAGTAACGGAAAATATCAGTTAGAACTCCATATGGGAAACGAGGCTCAACGGTGACCGTGAAAATCGCTTTGACGTTCTGACCTGATAACGTGCGACCATGCGATACTGTAGAGTCATAATCCATGGTGTTAAGGTTAGATTATCGATGTGCCTTTGCGTCGTGTGCGTACATCCAGCCGCGGCCTCGATAACGAGCGAACTTTCGGCCCCCGGCCACTCCAGCGAAGTAATTATGCTCGTATTCCTCGTCGAGTTACATTAATTAATGTCGGCTGCGAGGCCGAGGCTGTAACTCGCGAGCCACGAGGACGCTCGAGAGGACTCTTTGCTAGCATAGTGTTTATAGCGATTACGAGGAACACAGGATACGCAGACCAAGTGAACATCGATACGTTGCGTCGTACGGTGGCTTGAAATCGCGAAAAGCTGGCAATAAATGAAAAATTAGAATACGAGAACAGCCAAGTTTCTAACAGTAAACCCCCACGAACGTTTTCCATATTTTTGATTCGCTGTTATATTTGCAGTTGGGACAGTATTGCTTTTCTGGCGACGCTTCCCTCGCTCGCCAGCAGAGGGCCACGCTCAGCCTGTGCCTTTCTCACAAGCACTCGATCGATCATCAAATATTCTTCCTGTTGCACATTCCTCATAGAGACATTTATTGTTGACCTTAGAACACTTAAAATAGTTCGTAACAAATTTCGTTTCAAAGGTAGAACACTGTTATTACGGGATAATTTAAAAATCGTTAGGTCCGTGCGAGGTCCCTGTAAAGGCACGGATTTTTGCGAATTTAACGACGACGTCTGGCGTATCTCGATGTACAGTGGTTGCAACGCTCTTTCGACAAGGCGTCCAACGCGATGGTTCCGGGGAACGGAATCCCCTGGGTCACCTACGAAATCACATTTTACCTCGATACAGCCGGTTCTACGGGAGCAATTTTCTCGAGAGCAAACAAGCCGACCTTCTAGCATGCATTAAAGTTTGAACGGGCTCGCAAGAAGCCAGCGACGCCGGGCGTCGCTTCCCCCGCGCAAGGCCGAAAAGTCCTACCGACGTCTTTGGCGACGAAATGAAATTTCAATCGATACGCGCTTTCTCTCGCCGCCACAATCGGATATGCATGCCACTGCGCGCTCCTTTTTGCGTATACTTCGCCTCCCAGCCGGCCAGTTCTCTCGCGGAGCCGAAAAGACATCGTTCGTTTGCTCCGCCGTGCCTTCGACCGTGGTTTCTTTCGCTTTTCCCTCGCTGAAAATTTTATTCGACCTCGAGCTCCCCTTTGGTCCGCGACTTTCTACGTTTCGGTTGTCGATCAGCTCTCCCGCGGAGTCGATAACGTACACGCAAAAGGGGCAAAACAGAAATGATACGACTCTTTCTCTTGCATAAACAAAAATGTTCAACGTCGAACGTTTCGACTCTATGAACTCCGAAAGTTCTTTCTTATCGAAATGATGTAAGAGGACTATACTTATAACTTAAGTACTTTTGCAAAGTAAAGCCTATTTGACCACTCCAAACGATACCTTTACGGACACAGTATTTTAGTACGACTTTAGTGGATCGAACGTTTAAGCATAATAAAGTCGACAGTCTCGACGAACTTTTAAATTACCAGCACTTACAATCCACTTCAACTTTTACAAAATTGTGAACGACGTTTCGAAGTATCGCAATTTCTGCAGAAGAAAAGAAAAAACTTCTTCGAGCTTGGGAGACCACGGAAATCGGTGATCTAGTTACTAACCGGATGAAATTATTTCTTGATTGGAATCGTTGAATAGAAATGTTAATACATTATTTTACGAGTCAAAAATAAGAAAACAAATGATTGCTTTGGAAGTTCATCGCGAACTTACTTTGCAAATATAGGAGCATCGACTTAAGAGTTAACAAGTTTTTTACGTCGAGATTGTTATTCTTTTCGATTAATCGCGTCAGGAGCGGGTCGATCCGGGTCCCGTGAAATCTTTTCGAACGCGGCTGATTAGAAATGCAGGCGACGCAGCCCGTGGCTGGCGATGAATCTGTAGGAAGCTCGGTCACGTGTTCTTCGTGAATTCGCTAAGGGTAATACGGAAGCGTCGCGTCGCTGTCTTTATAAATTACTTTTCTCCCGTGCTGTCGGCCGGTAACGACAGGTATGATGTTCTAATATATCGTGGCGCCCCTGAAACTCGTGAGAAACGAAGAGATTAGCGTTCCGGTGAGCGTACCTTCTAGCGAGAATATACGACGGAACAGGCGGAGGAAAATGGATGGTTAGACGAAGGGCTAATGCAACGTAGGAACATGATGTGAACGAAGAATGAGAAACATAAGACCGGTAAATTGGAGAAGAAAGTAAAAGGAATGTCAAAAAAGAAAGAAGAATGGAAGGAGTTTGGAAAAAGTGCAACAGCAATAATAAAGGTACCAGGAAGAATAAAGACTATGAGGGTAGTGATCAATTTGAAGAAATATAAAGAGAAAAGTAGACCTTCGATCGAGAATATACGTGTGCGATGAAACGGAGCGAGGAAAATGGATGGCGAGACGATGCCTAATGCGACATGGGTAAACGAAAATTATGGGAACGAAGAATGAGAAACAGAAGACCGATATATCGGAGAAGAAAGTAGAAGGAAAGGAAAAACGGACCTTCGATGGAGAATATACTACGTAACTGGCAGGAGAAAATGTATGGTGGGACGAAGGTCTAATGTGTCATAACAAGAAAGAAGAAAGAGTAACAGGAATAGAGACTGAGAACGAATGGACCTTTAATCGAGAATATGTGATATACCAGGCAGAAGAAAAAGGATGGTAGGACGAAGGGTTACTGTTGCATAGGAACATAAAAATAATGGGAAAGAAAATCGAAGTAGAATGGTCATTTGTTTCTAAATATAAAAATGACCCCATACTTTTTAATCAAAGAAGAAAAGCTAGTTTCCCGAGGAAATAAATGATACAGTTTTCGTGACTCCATTTCTCTAAATTCTGCGAAACTTTTGACTCGTAAGGCAGAGTAAAAGGAATTAAGACGGAAGGCTAACACAGCATAGGAACACGAGGGGATGGAAATGACAGAAAAGAAGCAGGAAGAACGCTAGGAAGGAAAGTAATAAATTGGGAGAGGAATTATGGTAAGGGATGGAGAAGGGTAGAGGGCGAACAGAGAAGTAAGGTAAATTGAGAGAGAAGGGCAAGCCTCGAGGGGAGATTCAGGATGCGAGAACAAGGGGGTAGCTTCCTAATCAGCTTACTTCCGTAGCTCACACCTTTTGTGCCCCTGGACCGGTCCCTGGATTAAAGCATTGTCGCTGCTGGTTATTATATCACGAGATACGAGTGAGCAGTGTACGAACCCGGGCAAAGTACACAACAATAACATGTGGTTCCATGCAGATAAATTGCACCGTCCGAAACAATGGTCGCGCAAAAGGACTGGCCGGAGCCTCGAGGGGTTGGCGTAAAGATACACGCGACCAGGCCGAACAAGAATTACGGTCCCGCGCTGGTGACTTCTAATCGGAGAATGGATAGCGTTGCTCGCGAGAGGAATGTTCAAATACTCTAGCGTGTAAATATAAATCATGTACTGTACGTTCGCGAGAAGTTGGCTAGCGAAGTACTGTCCCCTGTGCCACCCCCGCCAGCAAACTTCTTATGTGCTTCACTCTGATGTCGTAAATGTCTTTACATCGACACTTTTCACTTTTACAAAATATCTTTAGTAATGCTTATTATCGCTATAATATTCTTACTTTCTAAGAGACACAATTACTTTTAAAAAGAATCGTCAGTACTATGCCACTCTTGCATTATTTTTATTCTCACGTGTTTATACTAACATTAAAATCTAGTTACGCTTTATCAGAAATTCTTTTGTGAAATGTTGGCGCGCAGAAACGCTCATCGATCTCCACGCGTTCGAAAAAAGAAACAAGAAGATCGATGAATCCCTGAACCTTAGTGACATGCCCTTATGGACAGCAATTAGTGGCCTTAGCCCCTTTCGAGGATCGATTGAATTACCAATGCAGGCGAACAGATTCTAATTCCTTATCCTGTTGGAAGCAGATAATCTCTTATTTCTGTTATAATTTAGAACTCTGTATTCGCATCGAGGTCGAACATACTCTCTGACCAGAAGAAAATGTTAAGTTGTTCTGCCTGACCTTTTCATGGGCGTCGAATTCTTTAGTTTAGCTTGAACCATTTTTCTTTACTAAATACATATCGAGAAAATTTCTCCTCTTAATCCGATAAAATATTTTCTGATTGTCGCCACGTCTAATCGTCATGGTACGTATCGATTCTGTTCGTTTCACGTTTGAGTCAAATATGAATCACGGGGTGAACTGTTTACTATTCCCCGCGTACCAAGGCATAGATTTTCGAGGACGAAGTAAATTTTTCTCGCGGGGCAGTTATGCTCGGCAACCGCGAGTCCCGTCTTTCTCGATGAGAGGCAGCATGCTCGCGTATCCGAGGCTGTAAGATTTTAATCTCTCGTTTCACGCGCGAAAAGGCAGGGTAATCTTCCAGGGAAATTTACGCGGCGCGCGCGAGACGCCTTTTAAATTTGTCGGCCGCCGGTGCCGGAAGTGCCGGCACGTGATAAGTATAGACGATGACCGCGATCATCCCCCGGCGTCTTCCGGCGCGAATACGTGCCCGTTGTGCACAAAAAATCCGCAGAAAGGCGCAGCTGATCCTCGACGGGATGCACGCTGACTCGAGCAAAGTCTTTGTCATCGTGAATTCCGAGACGAACGTTAATCGGAAAACGAGGATGCATCGAACGTTTATTTTTGCTCGTTGCATCTAGCTCGTAGCAAGTTAGAATAATCGACGATGCAAAAAAACCGATAGGTTGGCTTTTCGTACGCGATTATTTATCGTACGCGAGTTCATTCTAGATAGGCGTATGATAACTGAAACATTGTACACGCTTTGAAGTGCTGTATTAATTGATAAAATTAGCTTAGTTAATCTTGAGAAGTGCAGGCTACGATCTATTGTGAAATTACGATAGAGCTAAAAGTACTCATGTCTTTTGTTAAACAGTGTCACACTCTTAAATCGGTGTTTCTTAAAGCGAAGAACACGACTTGCACCATTTTTGAAAAAGAAATTTGGAAAACTGTAGACTCTTCGATCGATATCTAAATCAATTTACGACAACGTGAATAATTTTAACAACACATCCGCCGATTAGAACGGCACTTTCCTGACAGTTTCACAGTTTGATCCGAGCCGCTGAATCCTAATGAATTTCTCGTGCAAAAGTTTCCGTTGAAATCTCGGTATGCGTGAGAATTTGCATACGTACACACTTCGGGATACGAATCTGCATAGTAATCGCATAATTACCGATAGATTATGAACAGTATTCGTTTAATCGTTCCCTATTATACCGTTCCACGACACGCGAGCCGGGAACGCGAGAAAGAAATCGATGGGACGCGTTAAGCTCGGAGCTCGAAGGCTTTTGGAGCGATCGCTGAATCGTTACGCAGACTTCGCCTACACCGCGAGAAACGTGCAAACGAGGTACTTACTTCGGATTCAAATCCGTCGGGATCGTCCAATTTAAAACTTTTCAGACACTCGAAACGTTACACAACCACGGCTCCCCCTACGACGAACGCGTCGCGAACGTTTCAAACGACATTTCAAGTCGTTCTGGCCAGCATAAATATTCGATGAAAGTCTTCTATTATTCGACACGATGAATTTTCCACCAGCTGGAATTACCATGCGAATTCCTGAACTCGCGCCGGGCGTAATTGTTCTGTTTATTCCGTTCGCCAAGTTTTTTTCGATGGCTGAATAGGCATCAATGGCGACAATGAACCATTATCGTTGACCGAAGTGGCTCGTAAGCGAACGTATCGAGCCATTCACGAAGAATCGAACTTTTAACAGTGGAGACTTCGAGAAATATACGGGATGTCATGATGCGAAATTTTTATCTAAAATAATCTGAGGAAAATTAAGTTTAATTCTTGTACTTTCGAAAATATTGAGAGCGAATTCAGGCTTGATTATTAGGCCACATCGTGTCGAGTTTTGTAGTTAAAATAAACATTGTTTTATTGAGCTAGGGGGTCAAAGTCTGAGTACAAATATGGTGATAGCTAACAAATCAACGAGATATTTTGCATCGTTTCCAGACAGTTTGTGTTTTGCGATATCGAGTTGGAGATTCGATATCATTGAAAATTTCGGTAAATAGCGGTGTTTATCGATGCATATAATTTCACCTTATCTATCATACTTCAGGTGAAAATCGAAGATATCGAAGCTACCTTATCAAAATCATCTATGATATGGATATTTAAAGAAGTTTTTGTGAAACAAAATTGTTTCATTAACTATTATGTTCGAGATGAGTAAAGGATCACACGTTTTTCTTCAGAATTTTACACCGTTTAAAAATTTAACATCAAAAGTATGACATTAGATTTACGAAAATGAACATTCATAAAAGTATTTATGTTAAGTAAT
The DNA here is from genome assembly GCF_051014445.1 of Colletes latitarsis. Classification (NCBI taxonomy): domain Eukaryota; kingdom Metazoa; phylum Arthropoda; class Insecta; order Hymenoptera; family Colletidae; genus Colletes; species Colletes latitarsis. The sequence continues at coordinate 16,707,433 of NC_135139.1, read as the reverse complement.
ACCTCCCTCGAAACTGTTCTAGTGCTTTTCTGTACTCTTACAATTACTGGAAAACCGAATTTATTAATATAGAGCGACGTGTAACTTTCACGTGAACTTTAGTCTTCAGTATAGAAGAAGAATCGATCAAAACAGATGTCCTTATCTGCTGTAAATTTCTCGATTAGACTTTGAGATACTCTGAAGTACATAATCCCGTCTGAAATCAGACAGTATCTTAAGATTCAAGAGGGGTATTCCAATTTGGAGTCGTCAATATTACGTAATTATAGACCAAGAGTTTAAAAATATTTTTCTTACATATTTAATCACTTTTCAAGGCAACACGGTTCAACTTTCATGCAACTATATGCGTTATTACCAAAGTGTACACAGACCGAATGTATAAATGGAGAGACTGCTTCTGTATAAAAAGAACTCAGGTTACGTTCAAAGTTGGTGATTTAGGAATGAAGATTACTTGGAAAGGAAACAGACTGCTAACGACTCCCGACATTCAGGCAGAAGTAAATAATAGTAGATTCAACCATGTGTTCGGCACGATAAAAATGTGATTGAAGGCCGGTGGTTTAAATGGTCGTTTAGCCGTCAGAAAACCATTACTATCGTCGAAAAATCGTAAGAAACGGTTGGAATGGGCCAAGACTCGCCAGAATTGGACTTCTGACGAATGGAGGAAAGTTCTTTCGCTGGATCGAAATTCGAGGCATTCGGGCCGAGACACTGAATGTTCGTTAATCGGTGGAAAGACGTTATTGCAGTGTCTAACGATCACGATCATACCTAAGATAATTACAACGTTACGATTTATTTGACAAATCACGGTAGACAATCGTTCTTAATTTAAAACAAAACAAAAAATGAAAATTGTGAAAATACCATCAGGATAGCAAGATCATTTAACAAGACATTAAACATCTCGGAATTATATTCTATCGTTCTTAAAAATAGCACGGAGCAATATGAAACTGCAAAAAAATAATTATTAGAATAGGAAGAATCTATCAGGAAATTATCGAACCCTCGACGAGAAGACTGTTTACATGACAGAAGTAATTTGATTACATTTTGCTCGATTTAGAATGCACCAAACGCTCAGTATTATTTCTCAGGTTGTAAGGACCACGATATCACGACACTGGGAACAATTTCGTGGGTCGAAATGGACCCAGATTCCGCTGGGCGAACGTTTTCGCGCATCGTGGCTCGAAACTTTTGACCGGCATTGTACGTGGAATCTTTTTCAGATACGAGGGAGAACGAAATGAGAAAGGAACATACATATTTCAACCGCCGACGAAGGGGAATCGGCCTCGCGAAGGTAACGTCGACCCGAGCCGTCGAGCTAGAAGTTCTCCCGATCTTTGATACGCGGCCGCGCAACTAAATCCAGCGGCTCTCGCGAGGAAACATAAATCATTGTCCTTACCGCTTCGACGGGCGCAACAGCTATTTTGTAAGCCCGACGAAGAGCAATGAGTTCGTAAATCAGTCGAAACTTTTCCCGACCGACGACTGGAGAGGGGGGAGGGGGCGTAACTTACGATCTTAACAGGACTAATTGAGACCGAGTTCAATTTTTTCTGTCCTTTTCTGTCGGACGCGAGCACGAGAAATTGGTCGCGTCGCGAGGCTTCCTCGATTAGAAATCGAAAATACAGTGTACCTCTATAATTAAACTTTTGTTTCTAGAAAATTATAAACTAATCAATTTGAAACACATTTTTAAAGTTACTTGGTTTCAAAAGGGAAATATGACTTTTTTATTTATTTTTTATCTGTTGAAAGCTTTGGTAACTATTAAAAATTACTCAGGATTTCGATTTCAGTTTATTCGTTCAGGACATCTTGTTATTCGCAAATCCAGTATAACATTCAACGCATAAGAGCAATTTCGATACATATTTTTCGCGTACCATTTTCTCGGCAGTTTTTATCTGGCGGATAAAATCGTCAAATAAAAATTATATAGAGATAGGTGATATTCCTCGAAAACGAAGCGCTGCTCTTCGTCCTTTATTTACTTCCTCGCGTATAATTCGCCTCGGAGATATTTCAGATTCGATTCCCACGAGTTTCGAAACCCATCTCGTATCATATTAAAGAATTCTCTCTTCAACGCACGTGAGCTCGCCGACTGCGCGAACGTAGCCTTAATCCGCCGCGAAACGGCCGTGATACGTTATTAATAATTATGTAATCCGTTTGGCCGTGTCGTGTCCTCGAGCGTGCAGTACCGTCGCCCGTACTCGCCGGAGATGATAACGAAAGAGATTCAGCCGGGCTCCGGGTACGCGAATCTGTAAATACCCGCGTGTCATGCAAATCAGGAGCATTCGTACACGTAGAGACAATCCCAGCGCAGGATGTACACACGTGTACGGACGCGACGCCGGTCGCCGTTATAAGCCGAAACCGGAATAAGCATGTAAAGTAGACGCCGCGAGCAGGTGACACGGCTGCGCCATCACGATGACACGCGCGGATGTTCCGGCTGGAAGGTGAAACACGCGATACGATGCCTCCCTTGATGAACCATTCCCCCTTTACTGCTCTCTCATTTTCGACCACTGACTAATTAGGTCTCCCAATAATTCCACGTAATAACTCAACTTTTATAGTCGACATTTTCTCTCGTATCACTTTTATTTTGTTTCTTCCTGACGCATTACTTATTTTTGTAGATTAGGTATAATTCCTTCCATTGTACATTAAACGTTTCGTTAACTTTTACAAGCGACAGTATTTCCTCTTGCATTACTTTCATTTTATCTTTATTTATTTTTGCACTAAAGGGTTTCCCCCGTGGGATTATGCTCGACTTCCTCGTTGAAAGTGTTTCGCTTGTCGAACGTGTTCCAACAAAATATATTACGCTTAATAGGGGTATGTAAGTTGGGTATGATATTTGCATGTGTCTACAAGGCTGTATAATCATAATCAAATTAAATAATCAAAAGCTGTCGAGTCGATTCGTTTATAACAAAATGTGATTTAGTGCTTGCATAGAGTAGTTAATACTAGTAATAGATGAAAAAATATTGATTGTGTATTTTTATATTCTATAATAATTTTGTAAACCAGTCTTAAAAGACTAAGTTTGTAGCTGAAGGCATACAGAATGTCAATGGAAATTTAGGTGAAAATATATAGGGTATAACGTGTCTGACTATTACTGTTCATTTCCACTTAATTTGATGGGTTCAAGCATTGATGTTGGTATAGTATTATTTTGACAATTTTTAGCACACTGTTCACTTTTGTTGCTTCTAAGGCAAATTTGAAGCTTCATTCGTGCTTAGAAATTAAATTACTAATTCTCATTACATTATTATTGTACAAGTTCCTAACTTATCAAAGAGGAAATACGAAGTAGACATACTATAGCGCTGTGAGCCATCAATTAGTAATTAACCTTCTCTGGTTAAATAGTAGTGAGGTTCACGAGGAAGATATAACGTTTAAAACCAACGTAAGTAGAAACAGGTAGTAATGGTCAGACGCGTGAGCCAAGCAATGGTAAACCATCGTGGGACTCAATCCTCGTTTGAAAGATATTCATGTCCATTATTTAATCATTGTGGAACGCAATTTTAATCAGAATCAGTCTTGGAAAGAGGCAACGAAACGTTTTGTTCGATTGTCCCGGGCATAGAAAATGTATCGTCGAGAGTTCCCTTATTCGTTCTAAAGTGAATCGGAAAGTTCTCGCCGAACGTCGAAACCCATCAGACAGACCTCGTGGAAAATACAACACGCTGCTACTTTCTGTCTCCAGGTGGCACAGGCAAACTTTTGAACTCGGATCATCCAATTAGGATGCAAAAGTCTCAAGTTAGACGTCTCGTAGGTTGCCTGGCCCGTGGGACAAATCTCGCCCGAGAGTCTTTTCCTCTGCTTCGCGGAGTGGCTGAGGCGAAAAGAAGTTAAGTCTTCCTATAGAGCCACGGCTGAATCGTAAATAAGACTTTTTTTCCAATACCTTTTACCTCTTCTATTTACTTTTAATTCCAAACGTTTCGAGGTACCTACGGTTATTTGCGTAATTCCCTGTTCGATCGTATTATTCGAAAAAACTTTTCGTTCCCTATCCGGACGTGCAACGGAGGCAATTCGGTTCGATCTTGTTTAACGTATACGAGACAACGCCATTGCAATACCTCTTCGCATAAACGCCAGAAGATTTGGTTATCCAAAACTTTGAGTTGCGATCAAAGCTTTTTAATAAGCATTAAAATTCTTTTTATCTTTTGTTTGTTAATCGAAATTTTTATTTCCATAATAATTTTGCCCACATGTGTCTATAACTATTTGGAGACAGAGAAAGCTCAGAGGCTCGCAGGTAGTCGAATAGACGAACAAAATTGCAAATACGTAAATGGCGGTGTGAATTCTTCGGTTACAAAAGGTTCTTATTTCCAGACTGAAATTAAAACTGAACAGAGTTTACAAGATTACAAAGTTACAAAGGTTATCAGGTATACAAGGCTACAAAGGACTATCGCCTTCGTCGTTACACTCTTTCGAAGACTGAAGGGAAACTCTCTCGTGACTTTCCACAAGAAAGTCGTTATCGTTTTCACAGGAAGATCGCGTGGAAACTCTCGCGTCTAAAGTATCCTCGAGTCTGTTCGATGTAACTTATACCAAAGCAAAATAATTTGCGAGCTTCTTCGCGAGGAACGCTTTGATTTTTGCGTAACATTACTTTGTTTTAAATACCATCGACGCCACTTTAAATAAAATGCAACTGAAGATATTTCGATATAAAAAATTCTTGAAAAAGCACGCTGAATGGAACACGTGATGTACATTTTACATGTAATATATCTGACTAAATATAAAATAAGAGGGAACAATAATACACGATTAATGCACACGAACCACGTCGTACTACTTAAAAAACTAAATAAATATTAATTTAAATAAAATTTCTGGAAGATGCACTTTGAATATAACCGTACCGTAAGTTGTGAAAAATGGGTACTCGGTCGTCCAAACAATAATTTTATATTCCGTGGTGAATTACGAGTCCGGAACGGAGTTCTGTAAAGTGGCTGTTTATTCTGAAGCCAGAATTCGCTGATTAAGCGGGCCGCGTAGCGCGAGAAACTTTGAATTTAACGCTCGCAGAAGCGACCAGAGGAGAGAAAAAGGGAAAATCCGTCTCGACCCAAATTTTCATCAATTATGAAACGACGGTCTCTACGTTCGGCCGCATCAAATCCCGTCCGAGACGCAGCTTCGACGCGGTCCAGGAACCAAGGGACCGGGCGTATTTAAAGGGCGCTGGCGGGCTCGGGCACTTTGTGTAATGTTCTTTCACGCGGAAACCCACCGTAATGAGACGCTGAAGAATTCACACCAAGGCGCTACGAAAAGCGCGCCGGTCCATGAAATGCTCTTTTCATTTTGCGCCTTGTACTCTGCGGAATTGCCACTCTGTTTTTCAATGAAGCATCCCCTTCCCCCCTCCTTGCCTTCGCACGTTTCCCTGGGATCCCTACAGCACGAGTGCACACATTTTCAAGCGCATCCGTTGCGCGTTGCGAGCCAACCAAGTAAGTAACTTCGAAGATAAACGAAGTCGAAAGAAATCTGCGCGTGACTTCCTCGCCTCGCGACTGTCTCTTGTCCCGTTGAATGATTTCCCCCACGGAATGTGGGATCTAGCCTTCGATTCTGACAATTTTTGTATTCGCGTTATGATAAAACCTTTTGCGTAACTTTAATTGCAAACTTATAATCAACGTTGAGAATTTGGAAAAGTTTAGGATTCCCTGTGCAAAACAAATATCAAATGAGAAGAATTTAATACAAATTTTTGTACGAGATAATATCAGTTGTATTAGGATGTAATTATTTAAGCAGAATTATCGTGAAAACGTCGACGTACGGAGCTAGGAGAAGGTTTGCTGAAAGAATCGAGGTACGCTCGAAACTTTTGAACGACAGTGTAACCGTCTGTTTGATTTCTCGTTGGAGTCACGAAGACGACGAGCAACGAGTTTTACGCGATGTAAAATCTCGACCGGGCTCCTTTTCTCCGTTTTTTTCGACGTTAAAGCAATAAACGGAAGTCGTCAGAGCATAATTAATGCCGAAGAGCGGGGGAGAAGTTTCGAAGGCGAGGAGGGCAAGTGGCAGAAGCGACTCCCGGTTGCATTATTAATCGGCGCGTCTCAACGAGGACGAGTGGCGGCAGCGCGAGGCTCAGACGGGACCGGGGATTAAAGAGTTGCTAATATCGCGCTAATTGTCCGCTGAAGGAGTCCTACCCGGCTCCCGGATATCGTTCGCGAAGAGCCTCCACCGATGGCAGCGCCTGGAGATAAGAAATTCATGGGAGCCCCTATCAAAAGGCATTTAGAGACGTTCTGCCTCGACGCGGACACCCCAAACACTTTACGCGTAACTCGGACAAGCATTAAAGCACGGTTAATATACTGAGAAAATGTACAAATTTAAGATATTATCGTAGAAAGAATTTCTGTTTGAGAAATTCTCTGAAAGAAATTTAAGCAAAGACCGATCGCGAATACGTGATATTTATTTAAAAAAATTAGAGTAGACAGTAGAATGGGTGAACTTATACCGGATCAGAGCATAATTTGCGAACGAAAGTGGTTCATTTCGATGACATTTTGACAGCTGGATATTATCAGGATTTTCCCCGAGCGAGACAGCAGAGTTCAGCAAAGCTGGCTTATCGAGCCTCTTTTTTTCTTCCATAGTGAAAGAAAACGTCGCTCGATACCATCGGCTTCCATTGTCCGCGCGTTTTGCAAGAAAAAAGACCAGGAAACCGAATGGTCCTTTGTTTTTGCAATTGCACCAAAACAAAAACAAGAATCGATGTCAACGTCGATCCCGCGTTCGAGGGCTGGTTTCCGCTGATTTCTTTTTCAAATAATTCAATATTATACTCGCAAAGATGCAACCTTTAATCATGACTAAATTACAACGGTTTAATAACCATTAAATTTTTACTCACCTCGGTGATCTTTTCATTAGACTTTTTCCCAAATTCACGAACAAACCAAATTATTTCCAATTCTTATTGATTTATTTTTCCGTGCTGTATTATAGTCCAATGATTGCCCGCACGATAAATTATTATTACTATTAAATTGAAAAGCGTTAACAGTTTGTTCTTTTCTAAAATCAACCAAACGCGGGAAGAACGTCTGACAAATCGTATAAGAAAATTCGAATTTACGATTCGTCATTCGCGAGAGGTTCGATGGCGCGAGAAAAAAATGCGTCGCGTACCGTTGCATGTTCCCAGCGACAACGGGGCAAAAAAAAAATATCGCCGAGATTTCACGGAGATCCCCGGCGATCGTATTCTTCAATCTCTCCTCTCGGTCGCTTTTCCCGACGATCCATCGTGAAACCCGAACGCCCGGAGAAACTGATACGACGAGAGAAAGAGAATAAGGGCTGGGGCTGGCGAGGGTTGGGGGCAAACACTGAAATAGATGTAATACTTCTGGAGCCGACAAGGTAACCGTCCGAGGACAATGTATTTTGTTCGACGTTCGACGAAATCGAATTACCGTCAGATCGAGAGAGCTCTGGCCCGCCTTCCACCTTTCTGGTTTCAATTCCTGCACGGCCCCGGCGCGCGATTGGACGAGCCACGGAGAAATTAAATTTCGGCCGTGCAAACAGAGAACGTAGGAAAGTTCGTTAAAGGGAAACGCGGCCGGCCGGGAAGAAAGACGGATCCAAACAAGCCTCGTTCTTTTTATTTCGCCCTCGGATACGATCGAGTATCCGTTTTTCCTCGATCCCCGTCTTCCCTGCGAACGCCGCGATTCCTATATCTCTTTACGTCCAACGAAGGGTGGATCGACGCACGCCCACCCCTAATTTTTCACGGTCCGATCTTATCGTATCCTCGTTAAAGGGTAGACACACTCGATGGTAGAAAGTGCTGCCTCGGGAGAAGTTAGACGTAGACGTCTGCGTTTACGTGACGTTGCTGCTACCGTTTCTGTTCCGGGGGAAATGTGAGAAAATTTGTGGCCCCCCCCTCGGGCGAAAACGTTGGTCGTAGACGAAGAAATTGTTAAATGGGTTTAATAACGAGTCTAGTAACGTTGCTTTTATCGTGCATGTCGAAAGTTTAGAGAATGAAGGAAAAGTCTTACTCGGTTTACGTGTACTGTGGTTCTACGTTTTACCGATTCTTCCGAATTTTTTCCTTGATCGGATAATTTTTAATCGAAATTTACCATCCGTCTTCAGGGAACTTAATTTCATTTTAATGATAGAATTATTTAATTTGTTTCTACTTCGAATATGTTGATACGGCCTGGAAGTGGGCAATGAAATAGATAGAAAACGTAGAACAGATATTTTTTTGTAATGCTTCAGTCCCAAGATAGTAACGCGAACGATTTAATACGATTTCTTTGACCCGTTTGACTATGCCTCGATATTACTACTTGCGTCGATATTAAAGTCGTATTTTATTGCACGTATTCCCAATGAATTGTGAAAATTTAATTTTTTATTAAACAAAACCTAGTATTAAACACATTTTCTTGCATAGAATCACCATCTTGATTTTCTGTTGTGTATTTTAAAAGTGTTGTTACTTTGTAGAATGCAAAGTTTGCAATGGTCAAGGCTGGTAAATAATTAAATCTAATTTTGTGTTCCTTACCGTTTTATTCTTGAGATCAGTAAGACGTTTCATTATATCTAATCATATTGATATATGATGATGAGAATTGCAATTGTAAATTGAATACGATTTTTCTGATCCGTCTGACTCTATCCCGATATTTCTACTTGCGTCCCAATGAATTGTGAAAATTCAATTTTTTATTAAACAAAACCTAGTATTAAACACACTTTCTTGCATAGAATCACCACCTTGATTTTCCGTTGTATATTTTATAAGTTTTGTTGCTTTGTAGAATACAAAGTTTGCAATGGTCAAGGCTGGTAAATAATTAAATCTAATTTCGTGTATGTAATCATATTGATATATATTATAAATAATGCAAATTAATAAATCTTGTAGGTGCTAACGAAACTTCGAATGGATCGACTGAAAATTAAAAACCTTGAATCGTTTCAACAAGTATCATTCTTTGTATTGGTTGCACGGGTAGGGATATTCGTTTGTTCGTTTCCTACCAAAAATTGGGGACAATATAAAATTGTGCTGACGAATCGTTTCACCGATACTCCAGCGTTCTGTTATTGGCATATGCTTTAATAGTCGATGACACAGCGAGCAAGTGCGATCGAAACTTTTTGTAAATGCAACCGGAATTTTCTTTATTCGTTTGAACCACGAAATTCTACCGTTATTTTCCCCCTCCGCGATAATACAATAGTAGAAGGGCTTTCGGGATACCGTATCGATTGCACTTAACCGTTTGTCACTGTTTGAAATTATGGTATATCGTGTGTTGCAACAATAAATTCGTGAAACGAACGTCACATTGTTCACAAATTCGAAATTTAGATTCAGTCTTTAGATTTATTTTTTATATACAAATCATAGTTCATAAACAACTAGCAATATCAAGTGCAATTTTGTGATGTGAGCTCTGAAAATAAAAAAATATTCTTTTTCCTAGAAAAATGAAAGTACCTATAATTTAAAATTTGTTCACATATTTTCTAAATTCTTGAACGTACTATCTGTGTATTGTACTTGTATTCTAATGTATTTAACACATAGACTGCGGATCAAAGCTGTACAGTTTTCCAGCAACACTAAAATATTCATTCCAGACAATTGCAAACTGCACAACTTAAAATTTCTCACAGTATTTATGTTTGTAAACTCAGTAAAATTCACGAAACCTTCCCAGATTTACTTCTTTCAACGTCTCAGCCGGAGAATTAATTTTCTAAATTTCACAGTGAACAGTCCAACCATCCACATAGCAGTCAAAACGTTAGAGGGTTTACAATAAACAGTAATAATAATATTTTAGTAAAATCTACCAGTTGCAGAAAGTTTTAAATCAGTGAGATCTCGAATTCTCTTTCTTAGTTACAGAAGAATAGGAAGACACAGCAAGGTTTCCGACGCTCGCAGCTTCCTTTCCAGGATCTCGAGGACTCGGTGTAGGACGCGCGGGCTATTTGTCATCGTCAGCGTCGCGACGCCGACGCCCCGGCAGCCGACAGTGAACACTGCTAAACCAATTAAAACTATGTTACCCCGGAGAAGCTACCGGCCCTTCGCTGTCGAAGGGTGAGAGATTGGGGGAAAGTTAGGCTCGCGCGTCTCCGTAACGTCGGCCCCGTGTAACGGAAGCGGAAACATAAACTAGACTGGCCCGCGTCGCAGTGCAGCGCGCCCGTCCGTTCGTCGTTGCCCTCGAAATTATGCCCCGCGACTCCTATAATCTATGCCTCGTAGGAAACCAACGAAACGGTGAATATGCGATCGCGTGCATTCGCATTTACAGCCGCTAATGCGCGATACTTCGATCACCATTAGCTGGCGTATGCTCGCTATAATTTCGCCCTGCGAACAGATAATTAATTTGTTAATGGCCACCTGGCCAATGACTGGTACTCTGATCCTCTTAACGATTCGACTCGAGGTTCCGTCGGTGCCTTTCATTAACCATTGCATCATTGTATTTAGTAAAACGTTCTTTAAAGCTGTGTTTCGACGGACGCTGGAATTACTATACTGATGCAATTTTTGATTTAGACTCTCTAGTTTGTGACAGGAGTTAAATAATAGATAAACGAAACTTGAATCTTAAATTTGAAGTAGTAAGTACTAAAGAAGATAATATTATGTTGGGTAATGTATTTGCACAAATTCTAATTCGACGATCAAGGGCAGTATTATAAGGATAATAAATTTATTCAGTAAATGGGAGAAAAGAGACTTTGGTGCACAAATAGTATTTTCAGTCATTGGTAGACAAGACACGAGTCAATTGATGCTTACATTGATATTAGCACTCATAATTACACGATTTATACAATTATATTGACCATATTAGATGCAGTGAAATTGATGCTTCCACGTAAATTTGTAAATGATAAAACAATAATAAGTAAATAATTATAAATTAAATAGTTAGAAATACACAAGGGCCCCAGATGAGATCCTTAGGGACCACTAGAGCGTGCTTTAAAATCATCAGAGAAAGAATTTTTGAACTCAACAACCTGGAACCTATTGACAAAGTATTATTCGTTAGATGCACCGTTAAAGTCACTGATTAATGCAACTCGCGACTCGAGTAAATACTGTCTGTCTCTCGCGTACAGAACGGCGCCAACAGTTGAGGAGTTAATCGTGGAAATTTGTCGCGAATTTAGTGGCACAATATCCTGTCACGCGGTTCTCCTACGACCACCGAGTATCGACGATGGATCGTAAAACGATGTTCGTGAGTTTATGGACTAATTTGTTTTACGATTCCGCGACTCTCCCGTAGTAAATAATTGCACGTCGCGCGCGTAACTCTCGACAACGCCGCGGCGGAATATTCCAGTAGATAACAACGCACACTGATCAGACGAGGGTTGTTAAAACTTTGTATTCCGAATTTTACAGTTTCTCTTGATACTCGGTCGCTTTTATTGCACGCCGGATCCAGTAATGGCGATAAAAATCGACGAACGTCGCACGAACCGGAAACCGCCATTTCTGTCTTCGCGTAAACTACGAGCGAACCGCTGCCCGTGGTCTGCGCGGATGTTGTACAATAGGCTCTTCGATACCGTTCTATCGCTTCTTGTCTTTCTCACTCGTCCATCACCACTAGTTGCACCTCGTGCACAGTGCTCGATGTAAACGACCAAAGTTCCTGGCACAGGCGCTGCACTTGCGTAAACTCGAAGACGCGTCCTGCGAACAACTGGTAACTCGGTTACTCGCACAAGGTAAAAGCACAGACGAGGTATCCACTGGTAAGTATAACCCTAAATCATGCGTATGTATGTCTTATTGTCCGATTAACATTTATTCTTTTATTTCCTAGTCTTGAGATACACTCCTTCAAAGTGGAACAAAATGTTAAAAAGATCGTGCATTAGATTTTAAGGGGATCCTTGTAAGAAGGCTTTAATCGTCGATTTCGTGGTGGCTTTAATGGGTCGTTGGTTATTCGCTTGTCAACAATGGTTAGGTAATGGTCATCGATGGTCAACAGTGAGGCTGACATCGCGGTCGAAGGTTCAGGAATGACCAAGTGGTAAGACCAACCGAAATAGTTCTTCTGTAGACCAGACTGTCCTTCACTGTCAACTTAGTCGTTGCGTCTCCCCACTCTTCCACCTTAGGTAGAGGAGAGTCACTGGTGACATACTCTTTCAGTATCTTCGCGACTTCCAAGCGGTTCGGGTCGAACAAATTCGGGCTCGTATCACTGGCCATTAGTGAACCGGGCTGATCACTGGTGACCAGAACTGACCACTACTGACCACTACTGACCAGTGCCGGACCGTGATGACCAACGGTAAGAATTGTTTAAAATTCCTTTCCTCACGTTTATCATTTGATTCCAATTTCGTTTTAACGAACTGCCTATCTACTATTGGCATAATAGGAATATTTTCTTACTTTACAGCTGACCATTGGTAACTACCCATTACTAGTCTGACAACAAGTAGTAAGTCCACGTTACTTATTTATATCATTTGTTAAAAGTACATAATGTGTCACGGTTAGGATTGAAGAAGAAATCATTTTATGTAATTTTACTTTTCAGATTTTTATTTTACTCTAATTCGATAATACGTATACGGCATTTGTATTGTAGGTTTACTGTTAACGTTGAAATGTCTTTTTTCAGGTGTCAAATTTTTGTTTGTTCTTTTACTAATCTATTAAATAAATTTCTGTTACAGAGCATATTCCTATGGATGTGGTAGGTTTACAGAAGTAAGAATTAAGAATTGTTACAACCTTGTTTCATATTGCTCTGTTTGTGTTTCAGGGAATCATCGTGATATCATCAGAAACATCAAAGAAGTACATATTTTAACGTATTTTGTTAGATAATTATATAGGTAGGATGTAAATTAATTTGGATTTATAGTCAGGTAGGTGTTTGGTTAGCCATTATGTTAGGCAGGTTATTTTTATTTGAAGTCAAATTCTTTTGAAAACTCTTTCAACTCTCTTCGTTGGTTGTGCATCTTTCATTAGTTGCACTTTCGTTTGTTTCTTCACAGAAGGTCTTTAGTAATGGAGGGTGGTTGGGAATCGGTTAGGGCGGGTCTCGATTCGCAGCAACCTCCACGTGGTGAGACCTGGGTAATATTATTTAGCGTTTAATTAATAATCGTATCACTCTTAGCTGGGTAATGCAATTATTAATTAAAAACTAAATAATATTAGCAAATTGGCTGCGATCCGCCTTGCATAGGTCATCATAAATATAAAGTTTCTTCACTAAATTAGTTTTGACTCTCATTGATTTATCAAAGATTCTAGAGTATTGTCACAGACGAAGTATACGAGTAGATCTTTACTCTCACAAATATATTTTAGAAACTTTAAAAAGTAAACGAGTAAAAACCCTTTAGTGTACAAGAGAAAATATAATGATCTCATTACAGATGAGGTGGAGAACAAAATGGAATTAATATTGAGACTTACAAGTTTAATTATAAATAGTACAATTTTTGAAAGAGAAAATTTTGTGGTAGATTCGTTATAAACTTTTTTATATCGTGAATAATCTTTTAGAGATTTTAATTTTTTAATTTTCGAGGCTGACGGACGTTTTAAAAAATAATAAAAATTCGATGGGATGGGGTAAAGTTGATTTTCACCAGGGTGTCGCTAAATTCTGCGATATGGACCGGCGGCGAAATGTTCGGAAATTCTAATCGTGTTTCAATTTTCCACGAAGCGCGGCAACGTGGAACGAAAGCGCTTGGTCAGTTTCATAGGCGATCAGTGAACGATTTAGAGAGGCGAGCGAACTTTACCATTCCGGGAACCGGGAAGTTCTAAGAGCACCGGGACGCCCTAGTATCGTTCGACGACCAATTTCTGCGAGAACGGTGTTCCGAGGTGTGTTTGGATATTTTGGTGGAAGCCCGCCCGGAAATTCGAATGGGAAGCATCTAAACCCGCGGTGCACGTAAATAGACATAAATTGGAGTGAAACTAATACGCTGTTCCTTGGTAATCGAATCAGAACAATTACTACTAGAATTTGTTCGCCTAACTGCTCTGAATATATATAATTTTACGACGAATATTATTTTATAGAAAAGTTTACAATATTTTGGAGCCTGTAAAATTAACACTTTGATCAAATCCCTTCAAACATCTTCTTTAAACATTTGGAAACTAGCATACCCACAATTTGTCAACTAATTTTTAATCTCGCTAAAATTCAAGAGCCTTAGATCTATTTTCCTTAACATCCAATCTTGAGAATTAATTTTTTTAGTGAAAAGTTACATCACCCATCAATGTGTTAATAGAATCTATTATTTATCAAATTCTCCCATTACACCCTTAATCGAAACGAGCGTATTTGGTATAAAAGACGAGAAACGTAATGTTTCGTGCCAAACCTCGCGCCATTCGATCTTCTTTTCGCGAATTATACGTCTTGCTCGCTCCGCGTCTTTGTCTGTCACCACCAGTTGCATCCCCGTGTACTAAAACTCGAACCCGAGGAATAGGAATTCCTCGCGTAGTTCGTCTAACATGCAAACTTATTACGACACGAGCCACGTCGACCGGATGATAAGCTTGTATTACGTAGAAGTTGTGAACGCCAGGCCATCGGGGGAAACCGAAACCGGTATATGTTTCATGGAGCAATAACCGTTTGCAGCCCATAATTACCAGATTTATTCCATTAGGCTCGTTGTCTGAAACATTAAGTTCGCCGCTCGATATTCGTAACCTCGACTAAACGGTGTCGAAGCGATTAAACCTTCGACAGTGACATTTCGTTTTAGAATATTTGAAAAGAGTATTTCCATTAATATTCGTTTTGATATCGCCGCAAACAGAGCTGCATCGATCGATGTGTATTATTCAAATAATTTGTGATTTCTTTATCTTGAATTAGTAATAAATCCGGTATTATACGATATTATCTATAGCATATTGATACAGGACTATATCGGTATAAATGCGTCCGATAACATCATTCTGGTATAACAAACATCATTCAATTTTCGTGTGGGTGACTTCATAATACTGTGAAAATACCTGTATTTATAATATTTATAACATCGATTTTGATATTAATACTATTAATCATTAATCAATTCATCGAGCTATTGCAAGTTTTACTTCTCCAAAACAAAATAAAAAGTTTCTAACTTATATTCCGCTCTGTAAAAATATAATAAGTTCCTGATTTATTTACAGTTTGTGACAAATTATTTAATGTAACTTTGTGAAACAATTAAATGGGAAATGACGGGTTAAAATAAGGTCGAAGTGCTTTCGATTTAAAAAAGCTTTCATTAAAGGTTGTTAGTGCTTCTCGATCTGCATGCTTTCCAAGAAGAGTAATCAACGTTTCTGTTTTATTAGTTGTAAGTTCGATGTGCTTTTGTATTACGCATTCGGAGGATCGCGAGCTGCGAAATTGTCTTGTTGTTTGTGGCCAGTCGTTCCGCTGTATTATAGACCACGCGATTTGATGCTCGCGGGAACCAAGAAGTGGGTTAACAACATCCGAGTGAGCGATCATAGCAGCCACATTACCCCCTGGAAATGGTTCTAGTCCAATTACACATTTTAGAGTAACGCGACTGTTCAACGCCTTTGGAATGGATTATCCGAGTCTACTTTGTGCACGTGGAGGAACGGCTCCAAACTGCTTCGGCGAGTTTTAATTTAATACGATTTTAAAGTGTTTCAAACCTCGCCCATTTGATAAGGAACATTCTAACTAAGTTCTTGGCGAAGTTCAGGCAACGATCGTCTCAAAATAAACCCTTCCTTCGTACCTTGCGTTTAAAAATATCCGCGTTAAATCTGTGACAAAACAATGTTTTTAATATTGATACAGCTTGAGTAACCCTACATATATTAAAGAATATTGTATATACACAGAATAAATCATGGACTAATTTCATCCAAAATTGTTATCGCTGATGTACACAATATTGTACTTTTGAGACCACGTTTTCGTCAGTTCGTGATTCTGAAATTCACGGTTGGTCATTAATACCGAGAAGGGGGAGACAAAATCTTCGGTTAGAATACTATTCATACGACAGTTTGTTTTAAGAAATTTATTTCTTCGAACTCGTAAATCGAACCGTTTTCGCGCCAGACAGCCCACGATAGGCATCGAGCGGCGGGAAATCGTTCTATCGCGGTTCGTTTCGAGGGCTCGTTTAGAATTAGCAGGATTTTCCCCCGTGTTCTGTGGGTCTGCATTAATATCTGCTCGCGTTCTCTGTTTACTCTCCTGTAATATCACCGCGGCCGGTCAATAAAGAACGCGCGCGCCGAAGAACGTATTTGCACACGTTTTACATTAAACGTTGCCGGTGGATTAATACGGAAATTCAAACACAATGCGTCCGGTCATGCGGTATGTCGAGAAAACAAAGATCAAATGATCGTCCGTATGGCTTTGTCGTCGTATCGATAATCGAACGGAGCGAAATTCCCCTCGCTTTCCGCGTTCGACGGAACCGGAAACCGAAGAAAAAAGATGCAGAGGACGCACGGCCAGTTTACCGTTGCCATTTTTAACGTTACGATTTCCTCCCTCAACATTATGAAATAAACTATCGTTTATTCATTACTATAGTAATGAATTTTAATGGGAGATTCTAGAGGCCAAAATAGGACGAAAATCAAGAATACCAATATGTTGATGGAGGCTTTGTTAAACACTTATTCACGTTTAAAGTTCCGTCCATACTGAATTCTTTTCTCGAAAGTGAGGAGGATTTCGGGAGTATGTCTATTGCCCAAAAATGATTGTAATCGACCCCTGCAGCTAAAAATAATTTTTACAGAACGATTTTAAATTTTTTAATTTTTTCGAAAAATTTCACATCTTCTCGAATTTTTTTTTAGAAAATGGATAGGATTTTGAGGGTATGTCTATTCACTAAAAATGATTGTAATCGACCCTTGCAGCTAAAAATAATTTTTTCAGAACGATTTGAAACACATGAAATTTCAGGGGAATCGTTCATTCATGATCAGACATTATATTTTCGGTAACGAATTTTTTTCTCGAAACTAGGTAGGATTTCGGAGGTATGTGTATTCACCAAAATTGATTGTAATTGTCCCCCACAACCAAAAATAATTTTTCCAGAATGGTTTGAAATTTTTTAATTTAATATTTTAATAACTTTTAAACGGAGTCTTAATCAAGAAATAGATAGTTTTGATTTTCGTCTTATTTCAACCTCTACAATTTCGATCTTGATTTTTTTTTATTTTGACTCGTATTAATTTTTTGTTACACTCTATTATTTGTTTATCAACGATTCAGACACGATTCTTAAAGCAGAAAAACATATTCGATGCGCGTAATCGCTTTCTAGCAGCTGTTGGTGCAGCGATATCGGGGTGTGGATGACATTAGCTTAGATCTAATAATATTCAATGGATCGGATCGTGGCTGATCCCGCTATCTCATGCTATTTGGCGAATACTGACCTCTGATTGTGCAGTTACTGCAACCAATACATTAATCGCATTATCATCATTTGTTACGATCCTCCCAGTGTTTAGTGTTCGGTGGTATCATACACTGCATTACAGCACATTGGTACATCGAGAAAGTCGTTTCCAGTCTTTACACATAAAAAAAAACCCTCAAAAGAATACTCGAAGCCTTTCCATATTTTGCTCTCGTTCAAAGCTTCCGTTGTTTCAATATTTCTCCTTTAATTGCCACATTCTAAAGAAAATTAAATTGTCACGAGACACGTAAAAATATTTAACGCGGAACAATTAGAAAGTTGCTATCGTATTTATACGGATAATTTTCGCGAGAAAAGATCGTTCTGCTCGTTCGTTACGCGCGAGTTTTTTTTACAAGAATTCCAGGAGGGACAACGTTATCCCGGCAACTTGGAACAGAAAGGAGCCGGGTAACAAATATGACACTTTTAACGTATTAATAACAGCGTAACGCCCGGAGGAAATTCCGTGTGCTCGCTCTCTATTCCCGACTACCGCGTTCCCGTCTCGCGGGAGGGAAAGAGAGGTTCGGTCTCTCGCGTATTCTTCCGCTTTTTCGTTTGCTTTTTCCCCGGGTTTCCGCTCGGGGAAACGTAGTGCGCCGCGGCGCCGGATGAAAGCAGGAGGCACGCGTCATGTGGCGGTAGAAATTCAATTTCCCGTCCGCGCCGGACGTCGATGCTTTTGGGAAAACAACTGTCAGCCACCGCGAACGAAACGAAAAGGTCCAGTGCTATTTATCGAGCTTTCACGACGGCTTTGATTCCCGCGGAACGCGGCCCCCGCGACGGATCGACGCCTGTGCCCTTCGACCTCTCGAATCTAAAGATCTCGCGCGAGAAAATACGATCTAGATAAAATATCAAGCCTCTTCGGTGAACACGTTTGATTCTTCAAAAATCTCGCAAACTTGAGATTGGAGAAATCTGTCAAACTTAATTAATACTTTATCGAAAGCAGAGATAATATATCCTCTACGGTCCAAGAATGTCTGCTTGCGTGTAGATTATTATGGTGGAATAAATAGTCACTTTCGAGAAAAAAATTCAAGTAAGTGCTGAAAGTTTTGGGTGAAAAAAAAGACTTTCGAATCGTCTTGGAAAAATTATTTTTAGTTGCAGGGGTCAATTGCAAGCATTTTTGGTCAACAGACATACCCCCGAAATCTTGCGTATTTTCGAGAAAAAAATTCAGTACGATCGGAACTTTAAACGTTAATAACTGTTTAACGAAGCCATCATCAACAAATTGGTATTCTTGATTTTCGTCTTATTTTGGTCTCTAGAATCCCCCATTAAAATTTTTCCCAGGGGTGGCCGAACACCCTGTATAGCAACCGAGGGGTTGGTCGAGCGCTTGTGAGAGCGTAATCCCTCTGGTGGCGAGCATGGGAGGCGACACCACAGCACCAATGAAATTAAAGCGACAGATGCTTGAAGAAACATGTGATGCAATGGAAATAAATGTTTATTTATTTTCTTATAAAAAGCTACGGTAAATTTTCAAAAATCCAGTCGAGTAAATTCTTCACAACTTTTATTACAAATTACAAATGGGTCATTTTGACCGCTTTGGTAGTTCTGGTGTTAACTAAAAATGTATGTTACTTCTTTTTCTTTTCCCGGGGTCTATTGGCCGATTTTGCGCGATCGTGTGACGTCGGGGAGTTAAAAATTACGGTCGTCGGGGATTATCGTCTCCTAAAGAAGGCGATACGTGCACAGCCACGACGCTGGAACGGGAAGAGGGCGAGCGTCGAATCCCCCTATCAGCCATAAAAAATTCACGGCATATTGTCGCGGGCGAAGAAGAATGCTCGATCGGTCCCCCGATGTACAAAGATTTTTGGACCGCCGTAGTCGATGATCGATCGACCCCGGCCGGTGTAGACTTAGCAGACGAAACGACACGGATGAACGAGCGTCCCGCGCGATAGAGGGTTGATGGGAATTGTGGCACGCCGTTTATTCGGTGCCGAACGAGGCGAATCGAAGTGAGGGATAACGTCGATACGTTTACGCGCTTCCGTGTTTCCGCCGCAATATCCTGAAGCCCATTGGTTCCTGATAATCCGTGAGTGCGAATTCGCCGATTTGCACGTTCCGCGTTGATTGGGTGCGTGTGTATTTTAACGGTATTATACGCACCGTTCGTGATCGAGCTGTACGGAGCCGATAATAAGTTCGCCGTCACTTTCGTCCGGGGCCCTGCCATCCCTCGTCAACGCGGCACGCCACGCTTCTTCGATACGGTTGACATTTTTCGCGATATCTCCCCCTGAACAGCCATTTACCGAATTACGCTGCAAATAGAACGATTGTAAATAGATAATTATCCGCGCAGAGATCCGGGCGAATTTTATTTCCAGATTCACCCTTCAATGGAGGGTGTTACAATCTTTCAGAGATGATAAAGTGATTAAAAATGAGTTGAAAGTGTAAATATAATTGTGGTCGAAATTACCTATACGTTATGTATTAGGTGGTTTAATAATTGCAAGAATTTCGTCGACAGATAAAGTGACACGTGCTTTCCTCTCGACGTGTGCAACAAACACGTGCGTTGCATGGGACATAAATATATCTCTGATTTTAAATAGTAGTCGCAGTGTCATTTGCAGTAAGTGCATTTTTGGGTGTCAATCGGATCGTACTTTGAGAAAATTAAGTAAAGAATAGTGTTTCAATACATATATGTATATATGATTGACACCCAAAAATGCACTTACTACAGGTGACACTGTGACCAATATTTAAAATCACAGATGAATTCTCTAATTCTTGAATTCTTCAATCAATCCTAAATGAATATTCCATTTCCAAACGACGCTAAGAATGGGCATTTTGCGACATCCTCCGTTGTTGCTAACTTCAATCAATGCTTCATTCGTATTTGGAATTCCATAGTACGTTATATAATCTATTAACGTCGCCAAGTCACATTTGCTTCGAAGAAAAGAAACTTCGAAGCGCTGTTAATCCTCGGATGGAACAGCAAACGAATCCCCAAAGACATTTCATGGAATTTGGGCGAGCATGGAGTGAAAAGATAGTCCGCTAGGGTTCTCGAAAGCCTCGTGTCTCCCGAACGATCGCGTTCCTCGTTATATATCTGCATTATTCAGGCAGAATTACAGGGAGCAGTTAAAACTTGAAAGATATCTGCACGCACGAAGTTCCCCGGGTAATCTGTTTGAACGACTCGAAGAACGCTCCCGCTCTGGCCGCGATGGTTATAACTGCCAAAACTATACCTCGTAAGTTTTAACTTCGGTAAGTGGTCGGGCATAAATTACCACTTAACCGACCGTGATTTACACGCCAAAATGAAGGCAGATTGCGTGGCTAGCGATGCAATAACGCGTCAAGCAAAATCTGTAAATAATTTTTAGTTCGCACCTTCGTGCGTTTCTACATCGGTCTTGTAACAATTCATTTCAAATTTTAAAACCGAAAACTCGTTACAGTAGTGATTCTTAAAATGAATACGTGGATTCGTAAGTTGAACATCTCTGTTCCTTTCAACTAATAAATCCTGGATCGAAAGTGTAGTGATGATTCTTGATATGAATTTATTTCGAATTTCCAAACCAGGAACTTGTTACAGTATTGATTCTTAAAATGAACCCCACACGTGATTCGTAAGTTGAATATTTCTGATCTTTCCAACTAATAAGTTCTGGATCGAAGGTGCAGTAATGATTCTTGATATGAATTTATTTCGAATTTCCAAACCAGGAACTTGTTACAGTATTGCTTCTTAAAATGAACCCCATACGTGATTCGTAAGTTGAATATTTCTGATCCTTCCAACTATTAAGTCCTGAATCGAGATTGTAGTAATGATTCTTAACATGAACCTCAGACCGTGATTCGAAAGTTGAACATTTTTATCCCTCCCAACTGAAAAATTTTAGGGTACAGTCGTGTTTTCTATAATCTGTAGATCCTACTAACCGTCGCATTTCGTTTTTGATAAATTCCTTAAAGAAGCATGTATTTCTGACGAACTCTTCTTCACAAATAGAGTGTAACGTCCATGAAACTTTTTGGTTATTACCGAAACATCCGAATTGAAACCGTATCGTTTCTGTCTCGATCGTTTCGAACCCAGTAGCAATTACAATGTCCGTCGCCCAGCGTCGTTCCAATATTCCGCGATCAATGCCCGGTGCCGACTATCGCGGAAATACACCGAACAAGATGGATCGAAGTTACGATCTGGTACAGAGAGTTAATTGCGGAATTAAGACGAGTCGATTCACCGGTTCGATCGCGTTGATGAAATTCGCAAGTTCCGCGAGTCCCGGCGAGATGAAGTGCTCTCCTACGGAATATCGATTAACGATAATTTCTGTCCGCTGGAAACTCCGCGTCGCGGTACGTGATTACCTATTGTCGGCTGGAATGGCCGGAACTCAATTTTCTAATAGAGTGTTATAAACAAATTCCGCGCGCAGAGCGGGAACAGAACGCACGGCGAACGCTCGAACTGCGCAATCTTTTATCGCGACGAGACGAATCGAGCCGATCGGTAAATACGTTTACCGGGTGGAATGATTGCAGAAACAACAAAAAACTAGAAAACAAAATACACACACAGATAGGCATAGAGAAAATACAACGAAGGGCCCCCGTTTGGCGTTGTGCACGCTCTTCAGCGTACTTCCGCTTTGTGTTTGTTTTCTTCTCGAGCCCATACTCGATCCTCTTGTCCTTTCTTTCTCGCTCGTGCCCATTTTTCGCGACGCGTTAATGAATCACGGGGGCTCGCGTGGCCCCGTAATTAATTCTTAACACGATAGTTTCGCGATTCAGTGGCTCGCGCCCTCTGTTGCGTTTTCAAGGGCAATAAAGTTCATGTACGGCGATTCGAGATAACTCGAGCGACCACGATGCGCGGGGGCGGTCGTACATAAATTCGCGACTCTCGAGATTTTACGAGCGCGGGTTCCCAAGGTCGATTGTAATCTCTCGACAGTTTACTGTCTCCTCCGACGTGCTATCCATCCCTTACGCCACCGCACCCCCGCTACACGCAGACCAGAAACGATTTCCAGACGCTTAATGGGTCCGATTGCAATCGGCTTTTACTACTTTCCCGCTACGAGTTGCTTCGACGACGACCCCCTTTTTTTCTGCTCCTGTCAAACGCTTCCCCGGGGGACGTGTCGCTAATTCTTAATTCGCGTTTATTTAATTTTTCTCGAAACTAAAAACTTTGTATAAAATCTGACACCAATTAATATGTAATTTTTGGAATTGCAGAAACCAAAACTGAGCAACAGTTCTTAATGTCAAGTTTAACTATTATGAGGCAATTATTTGTCATCAAGTCTTATATATTAAAATCAACACATTTTTACATTTACGAGGTACTCGTAAAATAAATGTATTCTTTTTCGTGGTCGTTCTTTGTCTAATTTAAACAAAATTAAATAGTATACGCACGTCAAGGGGTAAATATATCTGACATATGAAGAATGAGGAATAGGAAGCCCAGTTTTGAATTAGAAATGCGTATTTTAAATTTTCTTAAAGTTGCCCTGACACTGATGGTCGCGAGCCATCGATTTATTATTTGAATGAGATATAGGAAGCACGTTTCTGGAAAGCTGCTTATCGTTATCAGTCGCCAGTCAATGAAGTTTAACGTCCACGATCCAACGTTGTGTGCCCCCGAAGGAACCGACAGCCGGATGCGTGTCACACGACGCGGCGCTTAACGATATCAGGAAGTTTCTTCGCCAAATAATCTTGACTTGGAAGGACTTACATCGACGTCGGGGGACCGCCATCTTGCGGCCAGTAATCCGGTCTTTGCAATTCAAATGGCGCGAATGGATTTTCGACAATGTCAGGGACCGCGGTGAATCGACGAAGCTGCCGGCGCTTGGAAATTCAAGAACGCCTTCCAGTTAAACTCCTTAAACGAGTGGCACCGCGAAATATGGCGGCACGGGGATCGCTTAATGTATTCCGCGAGCGCGGTCTCGTTGAGCGGAAATTCCTCGACTGTGCCATCGAAACGCGTCACACGTGCATACGGCGAAACTCGGATCGGGGTATGCAAATAAACGACGGGCCATGTTCTACTAGAAATAGATCGCCTGGATCTATTTTTGCGCGAAGTGAACACTTTTGAACATCGATCGGAATTCGGGTTAATTAAAATCAAAGAACGCGGAATATCATGTATATTCTCGCTATTTTAATTCTCGATTGTCACTGCTAAATACAATTTTTTTTTAACGAAATGTCGATTTTACAGAGATTTATTTTTGCTAGTTTACTGTTTCATTTCGTACGTTATTATTTAATAACATAGGTATACGATTGAATCAAATTTAACAATATTTTGCAGCCTTCTTCAATATATGAATTGAATAATCCAGTTATTTAAAGCAGCGACGTTGCTCTGCTTTTAACAAGATAACACATACAGCAGCATCCGCAGAGAAATCGTGGCCATGAGTAATCTCTGAAACGTCAGATTGAGCGAAACAGGTTTCGTTAAACGGAAACAAGACAGCTCTCCCCTCGTTTTCGCTTCGAAGTTTTTCGCAACTCCCCCGTTACGCGCAATTAACGATAAGCAGTCGACAGTGTAATATTAATGATATTTCGCTAATGTCTGGCGATATCGACGCCGCACGAGGAAGAAGTCATCAGTATTCCGCGGTTGAAAATAATTAGTCTTCGTAGCGGGTTCAACGAGACGCCTCTTATCGACTCTGTTCCTTCGCGAAGCAGGAAAAATTCGGAAAACGTTAAGCGGACCGCTAAATAAACAAGATTATTGGCAGGATCGCGATACTCCCCTCTCTGGCCGTCGCTAATTATGAATTCCGCTCATTACCATCGCGGCGTATCGCGCTCTACCGTTCGAAAAAGGATGAGTCTTCGGGAAATCGTGTTTTGCTTCCAGGATGGAGCGCGACGGGGATTTCCTGGACATAATAACACGTATATAACACGATGAGTTTAAAGAAACGAGAAAGGAAACTTCACTCGAGTCGATTTTGTGAAAGTTCAAAAATGCAATTACAGTAAAATTGTTTATGTCTACGTAAAGCCATATATACAGTTCGACGAATTTTACCAGCAAACCAAAATTTTAGAAACTATACCATACTCTTGCAATTCGTCAAACTGTACCAAGTTCGTCAGAAAAATTAAAGCTAGGAAATGTACGTTAATACTTATCGTTATAACGATCGTTCCATGCATATTTCCCCTTTCCAACCTTTCCTGCTCAACAAGCAGATCCCCACGTATCAATTTTCCGTGATTGTCGCCGTTCAACTCTATCCGTTTTCAAATATCTCTGCCAGTCCTCTCTCTGCTCCACTGTTTCCACTGTCTGTCGAACGTGTTTCGCAAGCAACACATGCATCGAGCGTGTACGCGAGGTATTCAACGGCAGAGGAAGACTAGCAGGTGCAGTGTCCTGGAAAGTGGAGAGCGTAGCTGGAAGAACGGTTTTCACTGTTCGCAAGGCTGTCTGCTTGCATGGAATCGTTGTATGATGTTGCACATGTGATCTGTAGCGATGAATTTTTCCCCCTTTTTCCCCCTATCGACTAGACTTGAAAATCCGCGAACACTAATTGCAATAAGTATATCGACTGTATCTTGGAAAAAAAGTTATTCATCGATGCAGCGCTATTTTTGTGCTACAGTAGATTCACGTATATCTTTTTGATGTCGAGTAATTGTTTGCACGAATTTATCGTGATCAGGTTGGAAAGTCGACGGAGATTAACATTACAGACCGAAAAATCTTTGGACTTTCCTGCTAATATATCACATATTAAGATCTTTTGAGATTGTAGGAATGCTGATTGCGATATTTGCTGATATAGTATCGCGTATTTAAAGTGGTACTCGATGCGAAACGTTTCTGTTGAATTTCTGTTGAGTGAGTTATCGCGTCTGCTACTTTCTTTCTTTCTTAATTGTTAGATATTCAGTGGAAGAAGGCTGTGGTAAATGATCTTTATTTTGCACAACGCGTGATAGGTACATTCGCTTTTTTACGCGTTTCCAGAGAGTCACGTGTCCCATGAAATCACGTGAACAGCGGTCCTCGGTTGCCCCGCCATAATCATCCTTATTACCTTAGAGATTGATAGATGACGACATTGTCAAAAATAGCAAACTCTCAGCATTAATAATTTTACGTTTAGACATAGCTAGCCTATTATTGAAAATATGAACTATATTATTTCGTTTCTTTTTGACAGAAACCTGCGTGCCACAAAGGGTTCTATCATCGTGTCGAAATCGGTTGATGCGTCAAACGTGTGTATTAAAAATAATTAGGGCCTGCGGCGAAAGATAGCCACGAGTTAGCTAGCGTTTCGTGCTTCCGCGCGTTGCCTCGGTATTAAATATTCCAGGATAAAAATTCTCCACCAGCACGATAATCTCGAATAGTTTCGTTTCGCAGATAGCTCGGGAAATTTAACTGTTACTAGAAAGTTGAAATTTGGAGTTCGTTGACCGTGGTGTAACGAACACAGTCATCGAGTATAATGGAGGGATAATCGTCGAAAGTGAAACATTATCGTCGTTCTCCTTTTTTCGTTTTTAATGTTTCACAGTCGCGAAAGTACGTCTCGGTAGCGGCAGTTGATTATCACGGCGGCGTTGTGTCATGCAGTCGATAAAATTGTAATTACAGCGCGCTGTGTTCATTCTGCGGACGAAGTTTAATGCGATTAGAAGTTGCCCCGGATAAATGGAACGTTCGCGCGATGATTGTCTCTGCGAAAATGTTTATGTTGGACCGATAAGCCCGGCGAAACGTTAAGCACACTTTTATTGACAATACACGGCCCGGCGGGGGTTGCTGCTTTCGTTTGTTCCGTTGGCAGACAAAGTAAATTTACCGATTTATCGTTCTCCGGCATCAGCCGTTTTACTTAACCATCGTACTAAATGGTCATCGCGTACAAAGAGTTACAGTGATTTTCGTTATGTGCTCGACCAAAGTAGGAGATTTGATCGATAATAATCTACTACCGTGAAATTGGGTGGCTCGAAACATAGATTTAAGGGTCAGCGGTTCGAGGGGGAGAACGCAGAGTGACCGGGCGGAAAAATAAGAGATATTCTTTACAATTTATTTTTCAGCGGGGTAATAACTTTTTTAATCCGATTTATTAACGTGCTAAAAGTCGATTCTTCGACGGGCAACACCGAAAGAAAAATTGTTAAATGGCAGTAAATTTATTTGAAGTTAATTGTCGTCGAAATTGATCTATCGTTGTCCAATTTTTAAACTCTTACATCTAGTGTTATAATAAATAGTAATTAAAATATTTCTTTTTTTATATGGAATTGATCAGGTTTCTCTAAATATAATACAACATTTTAAACGATATAAGAGCGTTCAAGTGCACCATAGTCTTTCCCCCTGGAATTCCATAAACTCATAAATTGCAGAGTTTAAAGAAATGTCAAAAGATCGACGTTATCAAAGTACAACGAGCAACTTCTGAAACTAAATTTTGCTGAAAGTCTCGAGCTTGCGTATTTTTCTTTGAACCGCTTTCCACGCATTCTCGGCTTCACGAAGACAATCTCTGTTTCGTAAGAACCGCCGTTCAGAATATTGCGTTACCGCGGAGACATTTTAATAACCGCCGGGACATATCGCAACGAAAACGCACGAAACGAGATTAACGCAACGAACGTCATCGCAAAGACGCGATTAATATTAGCGTCGGGGGCTCGACTCGTTCAAGGAAATTGCTATACGTGGATGGAGACACGCGTGCAAAGGCATGATCCGTAGCGTCATAGTGCCTCCGCCATATTGGTATTCACCGTACGAGAAGTCGAGGACACTCTACGGCTAAACTTTTCAGGGAAAACGAACTCCCCCGGTATCGAAAGGAACGGGGGGGGGAGACTCTGGAGGCTGGGTCGTAAGAAGTGGCCCGGATACTTGCGGCGCAATGAAGTTCACTCGACGTTGCTTGTCGCTCGCATTCCTGAATGCGGGGTTAAAAACGGCGACCCATTACCGCGAAACTCGCGCGTCCCATTTAGAGGCGAACGTACGACACCGTTCGTTTATTATGTTGCGCCCAGCCGTTGGCGGAATGCTTGAAATTATCCGAAACGCTGCGTCTGAACCAACCGGGGCGAGTATATCTGCGGAAAATGCCGCGGACGACGTCGCCTCGTGATCTCTTTAACACTTTAACTTCCACGTTATTCATACATAGGTGACAGAATTTTCCACCATGGGGCTGTAAAAATTAATCTTCAAGTTGGGATGTTGAGGCAAACAAAGGATAAGAATTTTAGCGAGGTCACAAAAATAAGTAAACAAATTTTAGGTCGTGTGGTTTGAAATCAAAATTTTAATTGCGGTGATAATTTTGTTGGCCTTCCTTCAACTTTTAATAATATACTTTTGCAATGTTTGTTTCTTATTTTTTGCGCTGTCAATTGACTAATGCTACAGTTTTTCGGTAATGATTTTTTGAGAAATTGGATTCATGTTTATTCTTACTTCTATATTTTTCTGTTCGACTAATCGTGAGCAACCGAGTGCTAAGATGTAGAATAGCGTATTGTAATCATTAGAAACTGTTAGATGTATACATATTGCTAAGGCATGTCATGTAAACATTGTTTTTACGAACTGGTACAAAACTGAGTGAATCTATTCTTTTTTTACTGAAAACATTTCTGATGTTACTTTTAACTGTGATAAAGATAACTATAATGTTTCTCTTTTAATATTCTCCTATATTCTTAGCAATAAATCTATACAAAACTTATGATTATCGGTTCAGTTAAAGAACAAGATATTTAAAAATAAGGATCGTCCTCTAAAACAGAGAACAGATGGTGACCATAGTTATACCTTCAATAAAATAATAATAATTCCGGCGGTTCTCAAATTTGTTAGATCGTATTAAACAATGTCGAAGATCCAAGATGGCGTGTCGCAACCCCTTGATCGTCCTCCTAACGACTCGACTACGATCGTCCTCGGTCCAAACGGGACGTGGGGTGAAAAAAATTAGGATTTTCGTCACGTTCTCGAGCAGCCTCCCCTATCGCCTTTCGTAGCACGGCGGATCGTCCGGCATGCAGATCGCGAGGCGGGGGTGGACGCGGTACCGCGCGCAGAGGAGGCAGAATTTACGAGGGGCGAATCTGTCGGGGACACGCATAAATGCGAGAAGGATGACGGTGACGTTCAGGGGCATTAACTTTCGGCCGAAGGACGGATCGCGGCGTCGAATAACAAATTAGATAACGCCGCTGGTTAAAGGGAGCGGAAATCTTTCGCTAACGACTGCGTGTGGACCCTTCCGACGCGCAGCGATTTGCATTTACATCGATGTAGTCGCTCATAAACATAATAATGCCCGGGTCGAGGGGATACGCGGCCGCGATGGCTGCACCCACGGTACACGCCGCGAACGTTTAGATTCGCTTTTGAGAGTTCCGAGCGCGTCGGGAAGCCGGCTTGCAAATGCGCGTATAATTTATACCCGGGCCGCGTTCCTCCACATATCGCATGTATTTATACGCTCCCACGGGCGCATTTGCATAGGAGCTTAGGGCTGTCGGCCTTTTGCATATCGGAGAGTTCTAAATGCGACGCGAGCCGCGGGATACAGGTGTACCTGCTCGCCCCACTCGCATTTAGAAGCGACGCGACGCCCTGGCGTTAACGCCGCGTCCGCTCCAAAACGCCCAACGAGAACGCCCCCGGAATTTTCTCCTTTCGATTTAACCCGCCCGGCGTCAGGTGGATTTCCGGCCCGACTCCTCCGGAAAATTCCCGTCAGTGTCTTTGACTGTAATACGTATATATTTGTTTACAATTTTCTAAAATCAGAGCTTTGGTCTTGTAAAGGACAAGTCAACGATTTAAGTAGACTTGTATCTCGATCCTGGATGAGTAGTTTATTAGAAAATAGTCTCTTTAGTTTTAAAAATTTCCTTTAGAATTTCTTGCACACAATATTATTTTAGCGCCATTTAACTTCACGACAATAGATACATAAATACATTTTTGCAAAAGGCTGGAGAGATAGCATGCTCATGATCTGTGCCCCGAAAGGGATGGTTTGAATCTATACAGATTTGTCGGAGACATTAATGGAAGCCTATTATCTGTCGCAATTCGTTTGTTCCGAATGGAAACGACCGAAATTCCTGAAACATTAAACGAAAAATAAATCCAGGATACTCTTAATAAATTGAAGCGTTTCACGCTTTGAATGCAAATGTATTTCATCAAATTCTACAGCGCGTTCCGCGAATAGAATTACTGAATTGCGTTTAAATGAATACATTTTGTTCGACGGTACCATATCGCGTCGAGCTTCGTCTCCCTTCCGTTTCCCCGTCCCATCGTCGACTCTCTAATACGCAAACACAGTTACGAGGAATGTTTTGTGTCCACGTGCTCGAAAAAAGTGGGACGCTACACGACGATTCTAATTAAGAGCTCTTAAGTACTTCGCGATACAAGAAGAGCTTGAAAGGGACCCGTTGAAACGGTGTGTGCACTTGAATGATTCAGGGGTCAAACAGACGGGGAATAATGAGGACTGCCGTGTCACGGCGGGCTCGTCTTCGAACCCGACGTTCCTTGAGACACTGCGAGTCATTAATTATACCTTCAACGTTTTTTTCTTTTGGCCCGAGGAAACGTTTGCCTCGAG
Source organism: Colletes latitarsis (assembly GCF_051014445.1). Taxonomy (NCBI): domain Eukaryota; kingdom Metazoa; phylum Arthropoda; class Insecta; order Hymenoptera; family Colletidae; genus Colletes; species Colletes latitarsis. The sequence continues at coordinate 16,677,086 of NC_135139.1, read as the reverse complement.
AAATCCTAAAATACGAGAAACAAACCGAGGGATCTCTTCGACCCACATATGTCGATAGACGACGTGTGAAATTTTAATTCTCAAAAAAAGAGAAAGTACGAGAAGTTAAAACTAAGATACGAATTATTATATTTAGGGATTGAGACAGCCCTCTACAAAGCTCCCGTTTCATTAATTCTATTAATAAAAATATGAATTTGCATAAAGATCCGCAGTCTAGTCATTACATTGAGTACTGACGAAATATATACACAGACCATAAAAATAATAAACACGGAACACGAATGGTTTGAATGAAATTACTACCAATTAACTACCAAATAACACAGTTTTCCTGTAAATTGAATTCCATCGTTCCTCGCACAAACGCGGGGTGAAATCTTTGCACATAGCCGGGGACTACAGTAATTGGGTGTAACTGCGAACGATGACTGACAACTATGTCCCTGGTTTCTATCGAACACGTTATCGTCGACAATCGTTCCAGGGCAGCCCTGGAACGTAAACACGAGACTCCCGGGTCTCGCCCGAACAGGCGAACGTAACGTTACGCGTTCTCGTCCCACGCAATTTCGCACGCCCACGCGCTCCGTGTCAATTAGGCGGCGTGGAAGTAAACAGAGACGACATCCAAGAAGGGAGGATGAAAATTGTGCGGGCTCTGACGCGCCGATGCGATTGCACTTTCGCAGGATCATCGTTCACAGCGACACGCTCCTAGGCGGAGTAGGTAGTTAGGCTCGTATTACATTTACGCGACGTGCCGCATTAATTTATTATCCTGTAGTCGCGTTAGCCATCGCTATACCGGCGCTCCTGTTACAGGCGCTAAGGTAATTATAACTCAACTCCCGACACGCGAAACTATGCAAAGCCAATCTAAGCCCCGATCCGCGTCACCCATTCCCCCCCCCCCCCCACCACCACCGCCACCTCCTCACTCCCCCGCCCCGCGCCGCCGTTACCAATTCCCTCATCCTTTCCGTAAGCATACCTTCCGCCGTGGCCTAACGTCTTGGATAACGAAGATAGGTGTCGTGATGGATCGACGCCGTCTTTCCATTAATGGGTTACAGCATACTGGAAGTTTCAAAGAATCGGAAAACATTTGTTTCCATCGATCGGGGAAAGATAAGAATTTATGGACCGAAGTCCGGGGAAAATAGTTGGTAACTGGTCCTGCGTCGATATGTGCATTTTGCCCAGGGGGAGGATTTATCCAGAAAGCTAATGGAGCTTTAAGTTTTGTTGAAATTACTCCCAAGAATTTCTGATTCATCGATCTCCTTAATTTAATTGTTTAGCATGGGGGAAGAATTGTTGTTGGAAAGTGGAGTGGGTCTATCAATTTCTTAATCTTTTCCTAGTTCTATTTAAATCTTAATATCTGCGTACTTATTATTGATGATGTACATCATTATTGTAGGAAAAGGTAAGCAAAACATTCGATGGTCGGTTAAGTACTTGCAAGAGAGCAAGACCAGCAAGATGCCTAATTTTTTCGGCGAAAAAAAAAATTTTATATCGTCCTAGAAAAATTATTTTCGGTTGCAGGGGTAAATTATAATCATTTTTGGTTAATAAACATACCCCCGAAATCCTACGCAGTTTCGAGAAAAAAAATTCCTAAATGCAGAAATTTTTGGACGAAATTAAAAAATTTCAAATCCATCTGGAAAAATTATTTTTGGTTGCGAGGGTCAATTACAATCATTTTTTATGAATAGACATACCCCAGAAATCCTACGCATATTTCAGGAAAAAATTCATTTCCGAAAATATAATGTGTGGCCAGAAATGTTTCCCGGAATTTCATACGTGTGTTTAATACATTATAATTTACAAACGGATTGAGGGACAGTTTTACCAATAATTTATATTTAAATACCTCCACTGTTTAATAAAAATCTAAATCAGATTAAATCTCCATTTATTTTCCGGATCCTAGCCTATTCCATCGTTTCTAACAATAGTTGGAGAACTTTGATCATCGCGTAGGAGTGGTACTGCGAGAGTGAATTAAACGGGAGATCAAATATTCGATTTGCTATGACAACGTATGCATATTTAAAGCGACTTGGAGGAACTCGAAGCTGGACTAGGCTCTGAAGAGCGATTCTGGTCGAGATCGTGTAAACGAGGTCTGTCCGCTGTTTATTCCGGAGCAGAGTGGCCTTCCCTATTCTGTCTTCGCCCATAGTGGTACACGAAACGTTCGGTTTGACGTCGCTTTGCGTGCACGAGCGATGTCCTGAATCAACGGTCCATAATCTTTCATGGTTCTATATCAGATTTAACAAATAACATTTATTCGCGTGTTAAAGGTTTTCTTTCGAATCGTTTTTGGATCGCGAGGCGTTCTCTGCTTTGAAAAACAGTGCTTTAAAGAACGGGGGTGGTGTGACACGGTCGGAAGACAAAGTTCGAGGGAAAAGTTGCCGCGACAGTCGCGTTAACGCGCTGGCGAACGCTTTGGATCTATCTAGAAGCGACGGTAACGACCCTCTTAAAGCACGACGTGAAAGTTCGTTTGTCTGATACTTCCGATACATTAAACTGCGGATTTGTGACTCCGTCGCGGAATTCGGATTAGCAGAATTGCATTTTACGGCTCGCCACCGGCGTGCCGGGATCCATGAATACGCGGTCGTCATCCCCCTGTGCTTCCTCTCTGATCGATCCTGCTTCCTCGCTGGAACGACGCGATCGTTTCACTCTCGAAATAAAAAATAACACCAGTTATCTGGTAAAACTATTCACGCGTTCTGTTTAGGATTATTCTTTCACGTTTCCACTGACTTCCCGTCGATGGGGTTCCGAAAGAACCATAATCCACGTCTGTTCTGGCCCTGGAATGACGTGCCTGTCAGTATGTCCACGATTACGTCTGTCCTTGTAATAATTAGCTGCGGTAGATGTGTTTCCGTCACATGCACCTAATGCACGGGTCATATCCATATATTCGCGATTGCTGCACGTAGGCATGTCGATAGAGTGATCGATACTGAGTGTTCGTGGCATTAGGAGTGTTTACAAACACGAAACGTGAAATTTATAAAAGGATACGTTAATAAATAATTTAATAGAAATTTTTGGCCACAACGATCCCAGACAATACTCATATTCTCCACACTTATTCTAATATAAATACTTTTCCCCCGGGTAATAAAAGTTTCTTTCCGTTTGCACCACGATTTTTGCGACATTCGGTGGAACTGGAAGTAAATAGACATTGCGGTTTGTTTGTCTGAGGCCTTATTCGACGAAGTTGTCGGCCAACACGACGTCGCGCGACCACCATATTGTACTAGGGCGAAATTTAATATTGCTTCTCGCATCCGTTGCGCTTTTCGTGCGGTCACGTGCTCCGCGTGTTTGTAACGCCATTGTTTCTCGTAGAGGATCCTCCCTAACGGAACGCGATTTTTCATTCGAAAATTAAAATTTATGGAAGATGATTTTTAACAATTCAAGAATTCCGCCGTAAGATTAGAAGTTGTGTGGAACCTGTCTACATTAATTTATAAATCTACTGGTGTGAAATGTGTTGAGAAAGATCCATTACGTAGTTCGATAAATATACGTGTAAGTATGCATCCCGTGTAGCGGCATGATTGGTTCGAATATATTATGCACGCGTACGTTATCGTAAACTCCGAAAGAGCTAGGAAGTACCGACATTGTAAGGGAGAAAACGATGAAACGACGCGGCCCGTGACATGCGTTTCGTTCTTCCGCAATAGCGGAGTGTTCAACGTGCCGTGGGAGCAGTTCTTTGGATTCTTTATGCGGCCCAACCGCCGAGTCTGCATTATGGACAGGCCAGGGGCGCTTCTCTGGGAATTATATTAAGGGAAAGACGGCAGATGCTACCCTTAGGGAGGTTTCGTAACGCAGCGAGACGGGAGACTTCCTGAAACGTGGAACTTTTCTCGTCTGACCACGAGGATACCGGCGAAAATTACAACAGACCATAATAATCACCTATAGTCTTCGATATTTCACAGTTTGCAATTTCAATCACTTATTATTATTATTATTAAATCAACAAAGTATACCTGTTCTTCACATTACAAGGAAAACAATGTGTCAACATAGTATACAATAATGACAAAAGAGTAAATAAAATACAGGAAAATAGTTCGTTGAATAAACAAAATTGTTAGGATTCTTCGTTTCAGTCAAAATCTAAATGGATATTTTACCAAAGCTACAGCATAACATTAATAATTTTAAGGTCCAATTTCAAGTGATTCTGCGTTACACATTTTTACATAGCCAGCTCAACGTCTATCATAGAAAATTGGCTATATTAACATTCTATATTATTACTATTTTATTTAATTAATAATACTTCATTGTAACAGACTTCTATATTACACGAAATGGAGTACTAAGCAAAGAAGTCACGTAGAAAAGTGTGTGCTCCGTGCAGCATAAAAGTTGAAACTACAGCCCTCGAACAGTTTAATATCGCTCTCAAGGATAATCTTTCTGATCCTTTCGAGGTTACCTCCGATTCTCCCAGAATCCGTTCGGTTTCTCGCAATTTCTAAATTCTGGCGCATTAAAAATCGAAGCAATCCCAAGTCTCTTCAATCCGTGAATCAACTGCGTATATCATCACGGTTTCTCGCAGCCGGGACGATCTAGCGAGATCTCGTCGGATCAGAACGGGAAGTGACGCAAGGGAAACCGGTCCCGGAGACACACACGTTGCACCGTGAGCAGGAAGCACGAACGAAACTAGCAGGAAAGAGGCAGCACTCAGCGAACGTCGGATTTCGTATCCTGGAAAGGATGGCGACAATATTTTCCAAGGCAACCAAGTATCACAATATAGTACGTGTCCCTCAGAATGTAGTACCAGCGACTGGGGGACGATTCTTCATGAAACAGATCAAAAATTGTGAAGCAAAATATTTACCAGTATCCATTTTAGTCAGAAACTACAATATAATTCCGAAATTAATTTATAAATCACGCACGAGTGGTATTGACCACGACTGGGCTGACGCGTCTGACCAATATCTGTTATTTCCACTTGCAGACATCAACGACGCACAGGGGACCGAATCCAGAAATTTAGTGACATTTGGGCAAAAAATCGACTTTCTCTTATCGCTATTTGATTAATATTGTTTGTTAAGTGTCCATCCACCTCAAAACTGAAAAAACTAATGCAATTTGACATAAACTTTAGTTAAAGCAAACAGGTAAAGTTGGACACTTTAAAGATAGCACGTGGTGGGATGTTATCTTAGCTTGATCTCAGTGATGATAATTGTTTTTAATATTACAGTGTTCATTGTTTATTGCTTTATTTTTCTTTTAAATGAAGAGTCCTATCACTGGACTCGAGAGCACAATGGGTCATAAAACATTAAAATTCTTTTCCAGACACGTAAATAATTTCCAAGATAATTTCACGAACTAAGATAATTGCAAAAATATTGCAATTACATAAATAACGGAATTAAATAAGACAGTATTCAGAAATTTAAGTAATCGTGTTTCAAACTTGGGTAATCGAGAATTGCTTTTCGTCGCGAATAGCGATGCTTGGGCCATCGGTATTTTGCGCGACACCTTGTATACGTGCAGTGTGTGTTCCAGCGAAGGGATTCGAAGCAAAAGGATGGGCGGAAGGGCAAGGGAAAGGAAACGGAGTCGATCACGTAGAGTCGTGGGGAAAAGCTCGGTTCGAGGGTGCTCGAATGGAAGGGGGGGTTTGAAGGGGTCAGGGTGGACTGAGGAGCGCGGTTTTCGGCGGACCGAGGATACCGAGGCGGGGTCACGTTCCATGGAAGTAACTTGGCCGCCAAAGCCTTCGGGGCTATCAAACTTTCGGCTTGATACATCGAGCCCCGGAAACTTCTCGCACCATATTCTCCCCCACCCCGCGGTCCCGCTATCTTCCACTCTTCCCGTGTCGGGGACTGATCAGCCCCTATTGTGATTCGTGGCCGGCACAGACACCGCAACCTCTTCCAGCGCCGAATCTATTTGCGACGGACGTTAATACGGATGATGGAACCAGCGGGTCAATCGTCTTGTCTCGTCCCTCGAAATGATCAGAGAGTGCACGACCGTGGAGAGTTTTACGCCTTTGTACAGGGTGTCACACTGTGACTCCACGTCTCTGAATCGGCGCGGTTCTACCAAAAATTCTACCCATAAAATTGTCAAATTTTTTTACGATTGCATCGTATTATTCATTAACGGGAGAAACTTTTTTAGTACACAAAGCAGTAATATAGAAGGAGAAACAAAATAAAAATTATAGGGCAATTTTAACCCTTTGCCGTACAATGACAAGTTAGACTCGACGCAAGTTCTTACTCACTTGTTATTAGATCTTATACAATATTAAAATCAACAAATTTATTCTTTTTCGTGGTCGTTCCTTGTACGAACAAATTTAATTGTATGCGTTTGTAAAATTATTTGGAATTATATCGCACGTAAAGAGGTTAAACGCATCTCAAAACCGTTAAGTTTGTAATTGTAACTATTTCTGGAAGCATAGCAAAATTTTTAGGATTATATACTGGTTGAAATTGCATGTAAAAAGAAGAACTATTTTAAAGTACATACTTATCAGGAAGAAGTGTGTTTATAACTTAACGATTCGAGTATTTAATCAAATTATACTTAATCGGTTTAGTGATTGCATTCGACATAACGTCAACGCCCCCCTTAATGTGCCCTAACGCCCCTCTAAAGTTTGTTGTCGTTTTAACACCACCCTATAAAACTCTAGTATCCCACAGGGGGAGGTGCGTCACCGCCCACGTGGGGAAACGCTCATATCATTTAAAATATCATACAAGATGGCGGAATAAATAGAAATTTTTTCATCTTCGTATAATATTGTCAATTCAGGCTTAAATTCATATGTATTAAAAGAAGCATATAAGATAGAATTAGCGAAATACGAGTACCTAACGATGTCCCGTCAGACTCCGCCGAACGAAAGTATAATTCAAGCGCCGTGCGCGTCTGACCATACACGGTGCATATTCTACTTACCAGTCTCATTGAGCTGGGGCACCTAACAGACCATTTCAGACCAAGAAACAGGTTGCTTTGCATTTTCATAAAGCACGCAATTCCGTTAAATTGTAAGATATAATTAATTCCAAGTATTGAAAAAACAAATCATAAGGTTTAAGCTTGGCAATTAATTTGTCAATAACGTGCAAACGAGTAACTGTCTACGTAAATGTACGCAAAAGTAGGAGTTTCCTAGCCTGACGTGAATTTTCCCTCGCAGGAAAATGGTCGGACCGATCCGACGTATTACTCCGGGCGATACATATCAAATGATTGGACTTTGGAATAGGACCAGGTGGAGTTCCGGCGCGTCGAAGACGAATGGACGAGTAGACGGGATCACGAAAATCTGAATGGGATGGGTGTCGGATGCCGCAAACTCGCAGACGACCGAACCCCGTCGAGCGTTCTCCGTCCCTCGGTTCTGCCAGAATGAAATCGCAGACCCTACCCTTTCGAGCGACCCCTCCAACGGGAAGTCAGTGCGCTCTCAAGTGTCTCGACGGAATTTAATTCTACCCGTGCACGGGCTCACCTAGTATGCAGTTATTTGATACCCGATATTTTCTTTTCCCGCTGCCTAGCGAGCTTCGCTGCCGTTCCTTGAATTACGAGCCGGATTTCTTTGCCGTCCCGTTGCTCGCTGGGCTCCTATTCGATCGACGAGCCGAGAAATTTGAATTCGACGCAGTAAACGGCCTTTCACTCCGACGATGCAGCTAATATTATAGGAATGTTCGTGCTTTTCATCCCTCGTATAATTCTGGAGACACCGAGACCGGGAGAACCCTCGATTTAACGGTTAAATTAGGAATTTTTTTCCCGAGTCACGAAATTATATTATTTTGTTATTTGTCCCTCTGTTCGAAGGTGAATTTTTTAGAAAGTTCCACCGTAGAGTTTTCCTCCGTCAGGACAAAATATTTCCGGTCCACCCTGCACGTCGCAATAAGGGTTACAGCCCTCGAGGGAGTCGATCCACGGACTCTATCGGCGGGAATAACCCGGGAGCAAATTCCTTATTGTCATTGAACAACTTGAAATCAACAGGGTATGTCCCAACCCGTTACTTTTATGACTTCGATGAAAACGAAGAGAAAGCTGTTAATTCCGAGCCCTGCCCTCTTGGCGCGCTGGACTGTTCGCAAGTTCAATTGAGTTCTGACTTTCGGGAGGGGGGGGGGGGGAGGCTGACGAAAAGTAGAATAATTCTTTTATATATTGTCCTTTATTATAACAATTCGCTTTGGCGACCAACTCTCACTCGAGTCCCAAACAAACACTTGATTCCACAAAGTCACGTATGTGGATGAGGCTATACTTTATAAAATTCAACAAAAGTCACATTTTAGCTTGGCTAAGTATACTGTCCTGTTAACACTAGAAATACCCACAATTATGGGGTATTTATTTGCACCAAAAAAATTAAAAGAATATAGTTTATTCTTCAGAAATCTAGTCAAGTAAATTTTTCACAATTTTCATTAGAAATTCTGAATGGGTCATTTTGGCCACTTGGGTAGTTCTAGTGTTTAAGCAATATAGAGACTCCTTTGACACAAACCCGAGCTGACTGAAGTCTCCGGAGAAGTCTACTCTGAAACGAAAGCTTGTCCAACTGTTTGTAATCGGTACGGTATAATGCATCCTTTAGAGCATCGCGTTTAAGTGGCGCAACACGGAACATCTTCCAATCGTGTTTTCCCCTTTCTTGGTCGGTCCGCGAGAAGGATGGGACGGGGAACGGAGAACGAGAGCGCTAAATTGTTAACCCAGTTACACGGCGCAAGATACGGCTGGCGAAACTAATGGACCTCTTCCCCTTCGTCCGCAATCTTGTTGTTCGACCACCCATAATCTAATAGCGCGCCCTCGTGTTTCCGCCCCTCGTTGCCAGCTTCGAGGCTCGTATTTTATCTCGAACGCCGTGTCCACTTATTCCTAACAATTGTCTGCGCTCGGACTCGTTCCTCTTCGTTCTGCGGTCGCTCCGGCGGGATGCAACGCGTGTGCTTTTTCATCCCCGGGTTCACGGTCCGAAGGGATGCGAGTTTCGGAGAGTTTAATTGCACTGTATTGTTCACAGTATCAACATGCGAGGGACAGCCATCCCCGCGCGGAATTAGTTTTGATTGAAACGCGCGTTATCTCTCAAGATTTAATGAATTTCAGTTCGCTGAAGGCGACTGTCTGACGGAGGAACCGATCGAATTTATGGAATAGGTACTTTTCGAACAAAATATTTCACCACGTATTGTTTGTAAATTGAAAGCCTTTATTATTTGTACTTATGTATAACCGTGCACTTTTAACGATTTTTAAAATTATCTTTTGGTGAGTATTAAATTGCTAGTTTGGGGGATATGATCTTTAAAACAATTTTAAATGTATCCTTTGGTCCTTCCTGTTCACGTTACTGCATTATATTATGATTTTTAACCACGATAACCAAGATCAAAAAATGATTATATCTCGGTTACAGTGTACGTTTCTAGAAATTTAACTAAATTTTCTTCGATCCACAGGGATTGGAGGAGCTCATGAAATATTAGAATGTAAGTATAGGGCTAGGGCAGCGAAATGCTGCAAGTAACTGTAAATTATTCTGTCTTAGCTGAGAACTAACCCAAAGAGACTGCATTGAAATCACCAGGTTATCCTCACATCCCGCGATAAAAGGCATCCCTGGTTTATCCCTTTACCAAGTCCACGGTCATTCGTCGTATCCTCTCGAGCGGTAGTTCTTTAGTTTCAGAGTATCCGAATTGGTCGGAGTGGCTCGGATTAAGCGAATCCGGTTCGCTAGACGCAAGCCACTCTTCCTTCCTCGAGAAAAGGAAGACGTTTAAAGGTTTTACCTCTTCGCCAAGCCGGGGCTATATTTTTCTTACGGCTCGGTGCTCCGTCCGGTTTCCACGATCCTCGAAGAGGATACTCCGCCCGAAAATTTTCGGACGTCGCCGCATTAGCCGCGATCTACCAGCCCTGTCTCGATCGTGACAGATTAATTGACCGTCGTTGTTACACGATCCACCTTCGAGAACCTCGACTCTCAACCGTAATCGTGAAAATTTCTCTTCGACGTTCTCCCAAAACTATTTCATTCTTTATTGTTATAGAGCCCATTAGGGTTAAAAAAGAAACAAAAATTAAACAGGTCAGAGTATTAACACAGAACGTTAGAATTCTACAACGATTTTTAATTGCACCAACCAAGTTTTTAGTGGTCTCAAGTTGACGAGGGATTTTAGTTAAGAATCAATAAGATCCAGAATTCTAAAATGGTTTCCTCTCTTCCAATGAAAACAAACAATTCCTTTGATCATAGTGGACCAAAATGGCGCCTTAAAAAACTGTAAAGGAG